>NW_010536265.1:0-836 GCF_000687285.1 Phaethon lepturus | reverse complement strand
TTTGGGAGGGTTCCTGGTGGGTTTCGTAGACCTGTGGGGTCTTCTTGGGGGTCCCTGTTGTGTCCAAGGGGACCCCATGGGTCATCGTGGGGGTCCACGATGACGTCGACCTCCGTGGTGAACATCTCCCAGGTCCTTCGGGGATCCCCCCGGGCCCTGGGGGGTTCTGGGATTTCTATAGGGTCTGGGGACACCAAGGGGGTCCCTATAGGGTCCGGGATGACCCCGTGGGTCATCGTGGGGGTCCATGATGACGTCAACCTCCATGGTGAACGTCTCCCAGATCCGTTGGGGAGCCCTCCGGGCCCTCAGGACGTTCCCTGGGGGGTTCTGGGATTTCTATAGGGTATGGGGACACCAGGGGGTCCCTATAGGGTCTGGGATGACCCCGTGGGTCATCGTGGGGGTCCGGGATGATTTTGATCTCCATGGTGAACATCTCCCAGGTCCGTTGGGGAGCCCTACAAGCTCTTGGGGTGTTCCTTGGGGGGATCTGGGATTTCTATAGGGCCTGGGGACACCAGGGGTGTTCCTATAGGGTCCAGGGGGACCCCGTGGGTCCTCGTGGGCGTCCATGGTGACATTGGTTGCTGTGGTGAACATCTCCCAGGTCCGTTGGGGAGCCCTACAAGCTCTTGGGGTGTTCCTTGGGGGGATCTGGGATTTCTATAGGGACTGGGGACACCAGGGGGGTCCCTATAGGGTCCGGGATGACCCCGTGGGTCATCGTGGGGGTCCGTGATGACGTTGACCTCCATGGTGAACATCACCCAGGTCCTTCGGGGATCCCCCCGGGCCCTCAGGACGTTCCCTGGGGGGATCTGGGATTTCTATAG
>NW_010536264.1:572-802 GCF_000687285.1 Phaethon lepturus | reverse complement strand
ATGGGGACGGGGACCCCCAGGAGACCCCCAGCACCCCAAAACCCACCCGAGATGGGGACGGGGACCCCCAGGAGACCCTCAACCGCCCAAGAAGCCCCCAGGGACCTTCTAGGGCCACGCGCTTGTCCCCCGCGGAGCAGTTCCGGGGTTCTGAGTTTTGGGGGGGACTCCCCGTCCTCCCCCCCCCCGTCCCCCCCGCTCCGATTGGCCGGGACCCAAGGAGCCAGAGC
>NW_010536264.1:0-342 GCF_000687285.1 Phaethon lepturus | reverse complement strand
CCCCAAGGAGCCGGAGCGTCGCGGGTGCGGATTTGGGGGGGATTGGCAGGGGGGGGGCTCCCGGATTTGGAAAGGTTTTGGGGTTCCCCAAGGGGATTTTGGGGGTTTTGGGGCTCCCCAAGGCGATTTTGGTGGTTTTAAGGTTCCCCGATAGGGTTTTTGGTGGTTTTAAGGTTCCCCAAGGGATTTTGGGGGGTTTTGGGGTTCCCCAAGGAGCTCATGGGGTTTTTCAGGGTTCCCCAAGGGGGTTTTGGGGGTTTTTTTTGAGGTTCCTCAAGGGGCTCAAGGGGATTTTGGGGTTCCCCAAAGACATTCTGGTGGTTTTAAGGTTCCCCAAGAGGG
>NW_010536263.1:0-1070 GCF_000687285.1 Phaethon lepturus | reverse complement strand
CCCTCCTAATTTGTCCCCCAGCCCCACTGAGGAGCGGGGGCTCTGGATTCGAGTGCTGGGATGCTCTCTCCCGGGCCTGGCCTTTCTTTGATTGCTCCCCATCCGCAGTGTGACGTGGGAACCGCGGGCTGGGTGGGAGGCAGAAGACGAAAACGTTGGGCAGGGACCGGGAGGGACATCTCTGTTCTTGTAGACGTGTTTGCTGTGCTCTCTAGTGGGAGTGGGGAACCTTTCCCTCCAGGGCAGCTCCAGATCCCTTTGAAGCAAGTCAGCGTCTCTGCTCTTGCCCAACTCTACCGTCTGCTGGAGGAGACCGCAAAGCGCAAGCTTAGAGACCTGGGTGACATTGCAGCTCCGGGGTCAGCCGGGGAGGGGACGAGGTGCTGGTGGGTGAGCTGGTGCGGAGGCAAGCTGTGGCGGGGCGGGGGGCGCGCGGCCAGCTGTGGCGGGGCTGGGCGCGATGCCACGGGACCGTGGAGCGGTCAGGCCACGGGACGGCTCAGACCCGGGGAGGAGGAGAAGGTGGCATTTTTTTTTCTCTCTCAAATCATTTAAACTTCATTGTCATGATTGTTTTTATTTAAAAAAAAAAAAAAAAAAAAGAAACAAAACAAAAACGAAAAACTTTTGTAAAGTGGATTTGTTTTCCTTCGTCTGTATTTCGGTCTGCTGGGGTGTTTCCGTAGATGGTGGATACTTGCTTTCATTTTTTTAATGATAGAAGTCTTCTGTTTTAAGTTGTTTTTTATCACCAGCTCATTCTATCCTCTGTGGTTACTCAGTAATTTCATTTCAATATTTATTTTTGTGCTGCTTTTTTATTATAAAATAAATTATTGATATACCAAGCAATGTGGATTCCTGTTTGTAAGGCGAATAGCCCTGTGTATGTGTCCATTACTTTCTCTTGACAGCCACAACGTAATTTATTGCTGTAAATTTAGCTGCAGTGACTGGTTTTTTTGTACCTTTCCAATAAAGCATTTTCTGGTTTCAGACTTGCCCTGGTCTGTGGTCAGCATTTTGGAGCTTGAATTGCCCCTCTGAAGCAGCGCGACGTAGCCAGCCCG
>NW_010536262.1:0-1062 GCF_000687285.1 Phaethon lepturus | reverse complement strand
CGTGGTGGACGCTCCCCCCTCGCTCCAGCGGGGCGCGCAGGCCGGCGCCGCGCCGTGCCAGGAGTTTAAAGGTTTGTTTTACAACTGTGCGGAGCGTTTGCATCAGATTACGGAAATCCATAAAATCCATCCTTGGTACTACCGCTTGAAATTTTGTTGAAATTCCCAGAGCAGTGTTCTGTTAGGAGACCGTTAAATTACCTAATATTTCTATTAAGATGACATCATTTGAACTCGTGAGAGACGTCTGGTAGTAAAACTCCTCCACAGAATCAGCCTAACATTCTTCATCTGTTGTGAAGTAAGGTCAAGTAAATGTGTACAGATATTTTAAATGTATTATTTAAGAGTAGATGCTGTTTAAAAATCCATTTACACTTTTTTACGAATTCCTTAGTATTTTGTTTTAAAGGAATTACTCATATGGAAGGTTGCCTCGCTTTCTGGTCTGTAGCTCTGTTATTTATTGCTTTATTGTTATTCATTGCTTTATTAGCGGACGGTTAATACAGTCTTAACACAAACTGGATAAAACAGTTTGCCTGACCACAGGACTCTCCAGTTGCTCCGGATAAGTCGTCCTCTGATGTCGGCATGGCGCTGTCGAAGGCTGTGGTCGCCGGTGGCTCTCCGCGGGACGGCGGGGAGCTTGTTAGCGGCGGGAGGCTCGTTTCTGAGATGGGTGATGTTCTTTTGAGCGGGTCCAGCTGGTGGCATCGGATCCACATAGAGGGGGGACGCACCGCTGCCAAGCGCCTGCGTTCGGCCTCGTCCCCTTGTCGCGTGCTTAGGATTCTCTGGTAATTTGAAGGCTTTGGTAGCGTTGGTGCCTGTCCTCCTGCCCCGTCCCACTGCCTCAGAAACACGGGGCGCGCCCGTCTCTGCGCTGGAGCGCGCTGCCTGTGCTGCCAGTGTATTTTGCTTCTGCCCAGCAAGCCAGGCCTCCGTTTCATTTATTTTAAATTTTTGATCACATTTCCAGTAGCTGGGAGAGGCGAAGCGATATCGCTGTGTATATTCGCCTTTCTGTTGTTTGTGCGAGGTGTCTCCGCCGCTTCTCGA
>NW_010536261.1:0-8307 GCF_000687285.1 Phaethon lepturus | reverse complement strand
CCGGCACCCTCCTCCCGCTCCTGCTTCAGAAAAGGGGAAAAGAGGGGGGGGGAGGAAAAAAGCTGATGAAGGCTCAAAAACTCCTAGTTTCTGTCTGACTTCCCGAATATGTATACAGATTTTGATACAACAGACACACTATTTTTAGTTTCCTTTGGGGTATGTTTGGGAGCAAGCCCTTAACTGTTGCTGTGCTGCTATAGAAACTGTATCCATGTACACTGACATGTTTACAATTGTTTTAAACGCCATAAACTTTCAAGGGCAGAGTCAAGCAGCTTATTTCCATTAAAGTCACTGCCCTGGTGTGGGTTTGTTTCGCTATTGCGTTTATTAATTTAGGACCCTTCTCAGCTTCATCCGGCCCCGCGGAGCTTTCGTTCTGAGAAAAGCTCGCCGGCGTCCACGGCGCTTGGCAAACCCGGAGCGAGGGAGGTTGCAAATCTGGCTTGGGGAAGAGAAAATGTTTTTGCTAGCTCTCCCTGACCTCAGCTGTGAGAGGGGTGGTTAGCAGACACCGGGGGCACTTGTGCAAAGCTTGCTCTGCAAGTGGAGCTGCCTGCCCGCTGCCTCCCGTGTGCTCCGTCCTGGGGCCGGGCAGTCACTGAAGAGGTTGTTCAGCCCTTGTGGCCAGATCACATCTATCTGGGACAGCAAAGCGGTGGCCTAACTTAAAGAAAAAAAAAAAAAAAAGCACAACAAAACATTTCAGTTTAGGCTTTGGGAAGAGAAAAAGCCTTTTTAAATTTATTTTTTAAGATTTCCTAAAGTTAGGCTTCCCCATACCTTTTTCTTTGAAGTCACAATCTTCCTCCTACAACAAAGATTAGAAAAGGGGAAATAAAAAGGGTTTTTTTTCCAACATGCCAGGCGGGCAGCAGATGTGAGAGAGAGGAATACCACATCCTTTCCCGAACGTGACACGAGATGCATCATTTGAGCCGGACAAGGAGCGCAGCTTTCACCCCATCCTCCTTGCACCCCTTGAAGTCACAGCCAAGGTGGGTTGAGGGCGCAAGCGGACCTTCCCCTGGAGCACCAGCCCCAAAACAACCATGCCAAGACAAGGGAGCTCTGTCCGTGGCCAGGCAGGGACAGATGGCAGGGGACACCACTTTGGGGTGGCTCAGCACCCATGGGAGCACCCAAACACACATCCCCTCCCTCCTGAACGCTGTCTGGGCCCCATTGCTTCGCTGCATCGAGCTGGGTACTCTGGCAAAGAGAGACACTCGCAGGCTCACCCACACCAAACTGGTTTTCCCTGTCTGGGAGAACCCGTGGCAAAGCCCGAAGCAGGATTTGGCTTCCAGGGTCCGTGTCTACGTTGAGCGCTGCCTGTTTTCAGAGGCATGATCTTCGAAATTGGTCCTGTAAAACTCTGTAAGCGCTTTGCTCATCTTAAGCCTGATTTCCCTGAGTTATCTGAGATCAGGGGGAATCAGGTCTACGCTGAAGTAAAGGAAACGAATGGGGTTTTGCACTGAGTTTGCTCCTAACCCGATTTAATGCCTCCAACGTCAGCACCACCTACTTTGCCTCTGTCTTGTGCAAATATGCCTGTGCTTACCTGGTTATTATTTGCCATTTCATCCCTGCCACGGTCAATTATTTATGTTTGCTAGGTCATGCAATACAGAACAAAAAGGACAACCAAAGCAGCAGCATCTGCAGTAACACCCAAACAGGTAAATAGAAGCCAGTGTCAATGGTTAGCTGTGGGTTGTCATTTGCCTGAGCCAGCAGTTTCACCTTCCATGTGGCTGTGGAGAGCAAGAAAGTGGCCGTCTGACCTGACATCTACCTTGGTGGAGCATCCTGTGCTGTGTTGTGCCGTGCAGAAAGCCCCAGATGAACGAGCTGACCCCCATGTGATGCTCACGGGGCAGAGGCGGTCATGGTCATGATGCTCTTGTCCCCATGCTGTTAAAAAACACAGCAGCCAAAACACAGATCTTGGCCCAATGACTGGTTTCTGGGTGGCTGGGTAATGACAGGTTATCTCTTTATTGATGTGCTCAGAGCAAAGCAATTAAAAGTTGGCAGCCAAAGAAACCCCAGAACATATTTGCCTGCAGCTGGAGTTCATACTCCCCCAAAAGTCCAGGCTGGGGACGCTTGCAAAGCCTTTGAGACCATGGCATGTGCCACCAAACTCGTCTTGGGAGCTGCTTAGAGGGGAAAAACATGTAGACGTGGTGCTTCGGGACATGGTTTAGTGGGCATGGTGATATTGGTTGATGGTTGGACTTGATGATCTTAAAGGTCTGTTCCAACCTTAATGATTCTGTGATTCTGTGAAAAAAAAGCATGGAAAAACTGGATGCTCCCAAAGGTCCCGTCCCCAGCTGTGGCGCTGTGGGATCCCCCTTACACAGCAAGCCAGGCAATGATCCCAGAGTCACCAAAACCTGCCCTTGCCTCCTTCTTTCTAGTCGACTTCCGTGGCCCAGTGACAGGTTCTACGTGATGCTGCACTGCTGCTACGTGAGCAGGGCTCACTAGTGCTGCAGGTAAAACAGTCTTGACTCAGGGAGTTTTGAATTTATTTTATTGCCAGTTAACACAAACTTCTCACTACCCTTTTGGATAAACTGTTTGGTTGCTTAAGTGTGAACCAGTTGGGTGCTTAGGCATAAATTGATTTGGTGCTTATGCATGAATTAATTGGGTGCCGATGTGTGAGCTAATCAGGCACTCATGCCTGAGTCATTTGGGCACTCATGCAAGAACAGAAAGAGTACTCAAGCGTAAATTAATAGGGCACTCATGCGTGCATTAATTGGTTGCCCAGGCATGGCTTATCTGGGTGCTCGTGCAAGCACTAACTGGGTGCTCATGCATGCACTAATCGGTTGCTCATGCATGAACTTATTGGGTGCTCCTGTGTGAACTAATTGGTGCCCATGGGTGAATGCAGTGAACCCTGCAGTTCACGCCCAACTCGTTTCTCTCCTTGAAGCTCATCCTTAAAAGCTGTTCAAACACAAATCCATTATCAACTCCACTTTTAACATCATCATAATCTTAATACACATCAAGTACAGGCTCCACTCTCCCTCCCTGCGGTCCAGACGGAGGGATTAACACTGAAGCAACGTGTGTATACACTTACTAAAATTTCATTCCTTGAGCCTGGGAACCAGAGTCCACAGGTTATCAGCATCACAGCCTGAACTTTTATCTGTTATGGGCTCCACCCCTTGCACCACGGACTAGATTATCAGGGTCAACATTATCAAAGTCTAAATATATGTACTTCTCACGACTTCGCTCCTTGTCCCCTCGGACCAGGCCAGCCTGGTTAGACAATCACTGAAGACCTGAATGCAATGTGCAATGCTTATTGCAAACTTCACACCTTGCTCCTGCAAAGCACTTAGCCAGGGAGGTCACAGTGGTCTGAATATATATCCATTGCAAACCCCACTCCTTGCACTTATTGCAAGTCTCAGGCCTTCTCCCTGCAAGCCAACATTGAGGTCATTATATGGCAGTTTGAATATATGCCCATTACAAATGTGACACTTTTTCCCTCTGTGTCCCCAGAGCTCTGCTCTCCCAAGTGACCAACTTCATTTCTCCTGCTCCAGATCCCCAAGTCAGCATTACGAGCTGCTTGTTGCCCATCAAGGTCTTCCCTTTTGCATGGAGCACTTGCTAACGCTTCTTTACGCTCATGCCTAAGCTGGTCAGATGCTCTTGCATAAATTAATTGAGTGCTCAGGCATGAATTATTTTGGATGTCAAAGTGGATTGCATGCTCCTGCATGGACACAGCACACCCATCCATTTCCACCCAGCACGAGCAGAGGTTGCACAGCAGCCAACCTTGCACAACTGACCGTATCGGCAGTGGGTGTGCTTTCCAGCTTCGGCTATTTGGCTTCTGCTCCCTTCTCCCCACGGTGCTGCGTCTGCGAGCACAGCCCTGGCATCCCACAATCTGTGCTTTAGGTCATGCTGTTGGTGTTTCACCAGCTGCTTTTGGGCCCCAGAACTCCTGCAACCCTCACCGGCAGGTGAGGGAGGGACAAGAGGGGATTGAAGTATCAGAGGTATCAGATCTTGAGTGATATTTTCCATGGGTGCCTGACATCATTAGTGAAAACGCTATGCATTTCTAGTCAGACGCAGAGACTGGGCAATCCCAGGGCCAGCTCTGGATTCCTTTAGTCACGCTAGTTAGCACCTTGCTTGGCAGATGTCAGTGCAGACAATTGCAGAGTCACAACGCGGCCCCTCATTGGAAGCACAGGGGCGTTGAAGCAATGCCAAGAAGCTGGAAGGGGACGGGAGCTGGATCCGTTCATGTTGGTCAGCACAACTTACGCACCACTTCCTTTTGGAGCCTGTCCTCCAGCCTGGACCACAGCCAACATGCCATCTGAGGTGCTTGACATCTGAACTACTGTCAGCGTGACCTGAGGACACCAACCTTTGGTGGCTCCTCAGCTGCTGGTTGTCCAAGTGCAGAAGCTTTGGGGTTGGGGCTCAAGTCACCACTCGGCTTCAAAGGTAAGGAATTGTCTTGCTGACCCAGAGATGTCTCTGGTCCAGACCTACTAGATTTAAGAGATTGAGGGACCTGGACACTTGGCCCACTAACAACTTCCTTCCAGAAGGGCAAGCTGGACAAAGTACATCAATCAAAGTTAGGGCTGCGAGGGTGGCAACTCCTCAAGGCTTGGTCTGCATCTTCTTGTGAACTGTGCATGATTCTGAACACGTTGTTCTGGGTGAACAACGCAACAGCTAATTCCCTTAATGCCTCCAGGCTAAGTGTGAGCTAAGCCCTTTTCCAAAGGGCAGCATTCAGTCGGCATCGCGATTGCGAGCGTGACACAGCCTCCAGTTTTGTACATCTGGTGGTGGCACCATCAGGAGACAACCGACCCACCCTATTGCAGGTACAAATGCAGAGCCTGCACGTGAAAACCAGGATTATTTCAAAGCCAGAATCACCGAGCACAGAAGGAATGTGAAATTATCACCATGGAGAAGTAGCCTTCAGTGCAAAGCATCCCAAAAGTGTTCCTTCTATGGCTCTGAAAATTGTTTACAGGAGCTGTAGACACATCACATACATAAATGCATGTCGTGGCAGGTATTCACTCCATGTGAATACCCAGGGAGGAGTTCCTCCGTATGTGAATTGCTCAATAAGTTGCACATCCTTATACCAGCAACATCTACAAAACCTGCAGGCAGGGCATTCAGGTGTGCTCCTGCCTGATGCCACCGGTACCTTGCCTCTGAACTCACCCATTTCAACTGGGGTGGGTTTCTGAAAGCCTCCCCCATGACCCCACTGAGGAAAGCCATCAGCCGGCCTCGGACAAGTCTTCAGGACCACCTGGTGCACCGTGGCGGGTTACAGCCCATCCCTTGCCACTGGCCACCATGCCCTGCAGAGCGCGGGCTCTTGCTGCCCAGGAATGGGCGCTTGGGGAAAGCTGAGCATTAGGGATGGGTGAGCTAAAAAATAAAGTGGTTTTTTCACTGTACTTAAAGAAAACAGCTCTAACGGCGAGAGAGGGAGTTATGGTAATAGAGGGAAGTCTGAGGACAGGCAGGGATCTGCTTCCCATTGCAAAAGGCAGCAGGAAGGGGTTGCTTTGCCTGAAGAGAGGATTAGCTGGCTTTGCAAGAGGTGGTGGCTGAGAGAAGTAGTTGGTAGGAAAATCTGTATGCTTCAAGCACGTACTGAAGTTCAGGACCGATTTTCATGCACCTCAAATATTTCCTGCTCGACAAAAGCCACAGCGAGTCCCACCAGTAACCAGAGGAAGAGGCCAGTGCCGCCTTGTGTGGCAACCCCTCAAATGGCTCGGGAGCACTCCGGGGAAGGACTTGGAGGTTGCCAGAACAGGTATTTCTTGCTGCACTTTCTTCTTGAAGGAAGGAGACCTCTTCATACACGTTGGTGCACACTGGTGTCTGGAGACCAGGCAGGACGGGTAATATTGCATGCAGGTGAAAGCGTGATATGTGTGACGAGCATGAAGGGGCTTGCAAAGGTGGCAGGTGGCTATTTACTCAGAGGCCACCAAAAGCTGGACCGTAATCGGGCTGTGAAACGGCAAAATAAAATAAACGTGTAGACATGGCACTTCAGGATACGGTTTAGTGGGCATGGTGGTGTTGGGTTGGTGGTTGGACTTGGTGATCTTAAAGATCTTTTCCAACCTTAATGCTTCTGTGATTCTATGAAAATAATTCACCAGAGGGGAAAAGGAAAACTTAAATACTCAGAAGTAAACTTGGCCACTGAAGGAGGATTGGGGAGCCCTGTAATAAAAGATGAAACTTAAAAAATTGTCTCTGGCCCCAGGTGGATGGTCCCTGCGCAGGCTGGTGGGTCCTGAGGGGGTCTTGCCACTGGTCCAACATCAAATTTAAAGCTCAAGGCATTGGGCTGGGCACAGCTGCAGAAGCTGGAACCTGGCAAGTGTGGACCAAATTTTCCCCTATTTTCAATTAGGATTGGAGTAACTTTAAAAGCAAAAGAAGATTTTTTAAAAAAGGTTTTAATTGTTTAAAAATGTTTTAATTTTAATAATGTGTTTTTAAAAAATGTTATATTACAGAAAAATATCAATATAAGCCATGTAGCATGAAAAAGAAGGCACAATGACACACTTAGATCATCTGGGGGTTTTCTCACCCTTTGCATGGCTGTGGCCCTGTTCTACATGCAACTTTATTTCTTGAATACCGAGTTTCACTCTGACTTTATTTTTTCCTGAAACTATCTTTTCAGCCAGCCTCTATCACAGCAGCTGCTGTGCCTGTGCAGCATGAATGTCCGGGGGGGGCATAAGGAGTTTTTGGGGAGCCCTGCCCAGCCGGCGGGGGGTTTCCCCTGCTCTTCCAGCCGGCGGAGTGCTCACGGCTTCCTCCCCTCCACGCCAGGATGTGCGTGGGTGTGCACTCGGGCATATGTGGTATGACACTTTGCTGCTTTCTTGGTGTGAACAGAAAGATTTATTTGCAAAAGGGGTTTCTGAAATTTAGGATTAAATCCTACAACCTGGCCCCGGGGTCCTTTTGTCTGGGGGCGGAGGGGTCTCCGTGCTCAGCGGAGTCCAGCCCCTACGTAAAGCTGCCTATTTAAGGAGCCCCACTTACATGAAAATACATCTTTGGCATAGGGTCAGCTTTGTATCTGCTCGTATACAGCCCCCAAAAATGCTTTTTGTCGCTCTGATACAGGCAAAAGTCCCCTTTCCCCCAGACCAAAGAGGGAGCATTGGGAAATAAAGAAAGGTTTCAACCTGTGTGAGACACGTACAGTCACGAAAGCATCTGCAACGCAGGTTTCCTTGTGCTTTCCTAGTCCTGAGAGGCAAAACCAGCCCAGTTAATGCTGAAGGGAATTCACGAGAGCCTGGTGCCCCAGGAAACCTTCGCAGCTGCCTGGCTGCTCCCACCAGACGACGGCAATGCCATAGTGGCTGGGTGATACAGTAACGTCATTCCCTCAGGCCCTGGTTCAGGAATGCACTTAAGAGCTTGTTAAACCTTAGGCATATACTTAAATCCCCGTGGTTTTATTCCCTTAAGCCCCGTACGCTTTCCCCGCTTGCTGAGCCAGGATGCTCATGCATAAGGTGGGAACATGTTGCTTTAACCAACTTTTAGACCGTTGATACGGGCTCAATACCTGAATGGCGCATCTCTCGCAGAGGGCACTGGCAGAGCTCTTCTGCATGAAAGGGAGCAAAGCAGGTTTGGCTCAACCCTTGTCCTAACACGACCCACCACGTAAGATCAGACTGCAAACAACTGCCCGGCCAGACGCTACATTATTTATTAGAGCAGGCTACCAATATTAAGTGCAGGGGCCAAGAAGGAGGGGGAGGAGACAGCAAAGAAGATAAAAATATAGTATTTCTTAACCTTCAGAATAAAAGGACATGAGAAAGGGGAAGCAAGCAGAGTGTCCAGAGAATTTATGCCTACAGGAAAGACATAATTCAGAAGTTGTTTTATAAGTGCTTTCCAACTTCTTAATGAAGGAAGGAGACCCCTCGGTACATCACATTATGCAGCATTTCCCCGCCCGGAGATGCTGGGACTCTTCGAGAGACAAGCAGGTCCCCGAGCGTTGCTGGAGCGGTGCCCGAATTTGCCAAGCACTGAGCGGCCAGCGGCGAGCGGCTCGGGCTTTTTGGCCGGGTTTTCAGACGCAACGGCGGGACGGGAGGCGAAACCCCCCGCCCTCCGCCCTTCAAAGGCGAAGAGAAAGCGATGGTGAAGCTTCCTCCCGGAGGCTTCGCTCCCGCTGCCGTCACTGGAGCGTCC
>NW_010536260.1:0-897 GCF_000687285.1 Phaethon lepturus | reverse complement strand
AAGTGATTGTGCCCCTGTAGTCGGCACTGGTCATGACCTGCCTGTAAAGTTTGTGCACATGCACTTTCATGACATGCAACACCACTGCCTTGTGGAATGCAAATGAATGCAAATGACCCTGTACTACATGTCTAACATGGCAGCACAAGCAATTCTGTAGGGCCTCCCTGGGCTGGGGAGCAGGGCTACCTTGGTGATGGGAGCGGTGTCCCAAGGGCCCTGCATAGGACCTTCCTGCAAAGTGACATGCTGGAGTGGAGAGACTGTGGCCATACCATCAGGGACAGCCAGTTCAATAGACCGGGCCCCCCAAAATGGAGACGCAGAGTCCAGAAGAGCCCGTTAGACAATGAATTATCTAAATCAGGCACTAAGATGTAGCACTGATTGAAAAGCTTATTCAAATTGCTTTCACTGTGATTCATAAACTCTTTATGTAAATGCATATGTTAGGATGAGCACAAAAAATTACAAAGGTGGAATAAGATTGCTTTAATTTAAATAAGAGGCACGGTTGTGAATATTAAGCTTTTAATCTGTTAGCAACGACCCATCAGATGTTAACAAAATCTGATATGCAACAGTTCTACGTATCCCCTTGTGGAAAAAAGATCAACTTGCAAACCACTTTATAAATCAGCCACAGTGTCAGAGTTAGGCTACTGTATCTAAATGGCTTTTAGATATGCTTCCTGTTTTAAGCTACCATATTTACAAATGAAAGCTTTTTCAAACCATGTCTTTTAATATAATTTGCATGTTTATTAATACATTGATTATCATTAAATACTGTTTATTGCAATTTATTTCAGAAACATAACGGATGCATTGAATGAAAAGCCAGAGTGTTTAAACAGAGCATGCTTCCAGGCTGACTCCTGATGAATGATGAATACA
>NW_010536259.1:0-309 GCF_000687285.1 Phaethon lepturus | reverse complement strand
GCACTGGAACGGGCGCCGTCACCGTGCCTGCAGCAGCAGCGCTGGCACCGTGCACACCGCACGTGCTGTGTTCCTCTGCGCAGGCGCTGCACGCAGAGCCACTGCGCCCTGCACAGCAGTGCTGCTCCCGCACATGGCCCCGGGCACGCAGAGCCCCCGCTCACGCACCGCAGCCTGGTACGGGCACACAGACACCGCGTGTGTGCACACACACACGCACACCACCCTGGCACCGCAGCCCGGCACACACACAACGCGCTGCACACAAACACCCCCAGCCGGCGCGCACACGGAGCTGCACACGCGGTG
>NW_010536258.1:0-3120 GCF_000687285.1 Phaethon lepturus | reverse complement strand
TATAATTAATAAAAACGGTGAGATCTACCGCTTTAGTTAATAGTTGTCAGTGAAATAAAAGGATCCCAAATCTTTTAAATGGAATTTAATTCATATACCCTAACAATCAGTGCCTCTTGCAGTAAGGTAACGCCAGTGTTATTAAAAATTATATTGCCCTTTTTTCCCTTAATGGGAATTTACTTAGACCTTCCAAATCTTTGGACCACTTGGCAAATAGTTAAACCATGGAAATATAGCACAATAAAACTTATTATTATGGATGTTCTTGTTAAATTGTTTTTTATACTTTTAACTACCAAGTCTTAGAGGTGCTATCAGAGGGAAAGGAATACAAAACCAGAAACGCCAGACTGTAGATCTAACCACCTTAGAGACTGATGATGATTTAGCTGTTTTATCCTCAGGAAATCTTTGTAATCTTCTTTTTGACCTGGAAGACCTGATTTCTTTAAAAAGAGATGGAGAAACATTCCTGAGGAACTGACTAGGCAAAAGCAAGGAGAATGGGTAGAAGGGGGGTGGATTATTCTTTGGAGGTAATCTTCATCACTGAAAATTTTAAATAGATACAAACATACATTTAAATAGTACCATATTATGCTTATTCAAGGATAAAAATAACTCCTGGGAACAATAATCCTACAACACTGCAGTGGAATCCCTGAAAACCCAAATATCCACATACATACATTAATTTCATATTTAGTAGGTCTTATTTTCTTTTTAAAGTTGAGAAAAATCAATTAATTTAAAAGATATTAACTATGAAACAAGAGCCAAGCTTTCTAGGCTTAGTCTTTGGAATACATTTCTTCCATATGCAGTTTTATATTCTAAGGCATTATTAAGATAATTTAGGATATAATGATTGAAAGAATTCATCTACCTTCACGTGTGTCTTCATAAACTCTGTAAGGAAATATAAATGCTAAAGTTGCCGATGAAATCCACCTTAAATATCCATATATGATCACCAAACTGACCTATGTGACTAGACTGATACTACAATGAAATGTTCATGTAACAGAACATAAGCAGGGAAGTTGTTCACACTAATGGAAGCAGCTTGAGATACGCCTTCCCAACAGTTTCTAACGTAATCAATCAACTAAACCACTTGGGGGGGGAGGGGGAAGGGGGGGCTGATATCCTACACTATCCTGCATGAGTTAAAATAGGTTCTTGGATTACTACAGGCACATGGCATTGAAAAAACCCACAGAAACTACCAGAATTGCCGAACTCTTGAATTCAAGAATTTGAACTCAAGAATTGTCTTGTCTTGATCTGCAGCAGCAAGATAATATCACTCTGATGACTAGTCTAAAGAAGAGAAATAATGATATTCAGTCTCTGTATTGCAGAGACTAAATCAGTACATTAAAGGAGTATCTACTGGGTGGGGAAAAAGTGCACTTTTAATGTGCTCAAACTTAGTTAAATAAAAGATTCTGAAACAGCAGCAGAACCAAGGCAATGTGGGTATGAATATGAATTATCACCTCAGACTCAACCGAGACTATTCTGAAAGTCTGAATTCAAACTATGTTCAAATGTCCAAGTAACCCAGTTTTCAATTCCATTTTAAGCCCAGTTAGCTAACATAAATTAGATGGCCCAAGTTGTACAAACATCTCTGTGTGTGCTTGAGGTAGGCATAACCAAAGTTGCCAATTCATATCTGTGCTCCTCTCACAATCCCTTCTTTTCAGGTTTGTTTCACAGCAAACAGGTATGTCCACAAGTATTGCCAGAGTCACCGTTTCTGAATAGTGACACTCTTGAACAAGTTGGACTTGACCTCAAATGCATCCCTCTCATACCAACCCTTACACTTTCTTGAAACATTTTTTCTGAGTCTCATAGATGGAAATTCCAGATAAAATGAGATGCTAATTGCCATCAGCTCAGTAAAAAAAGCTATACTATTCTCAAGAGTTCTTGCTCAGTTCCTTAAATCCTTGGTATGGAAGATGAGTTCAGCCAGGAAAACAAGATACCCTTCTGAAACACCTGCGTATGAAACACAAATAAAAATCCAATCTAGGCAGATAAATTAAACCATCAAGCTATTACAATAGAAACATCACAATTTCCATATAAATAAATTAGGTTGTATCTCTTCACATTCTAGGTATGAATATGCTGATACTTTACCTTTGAAATTCTCTCTCCTTCTGTTCAAATGGGGGGAAAATGCAACTTTACTGAATTAATATAAACCACTGCTGACTTCTTTTGTACTTTTTGGCAATTTTCCTCTGTGTTTCAGCTATTTACACGAAGAAATTCTGCCTGTGGACTTACCTTGACATTCAAATTAGCTGATATCTAAAATGAGTAACAAAGCCATTAAAATACTGTTACTTACACCCTGCTGCATTTTACTTTAAAAAAAAAAAAAAGTAGCACATTAAGTCTTTCACTGGAAAACTCAAAATAAACTCTCTAGTCTTTTAAATTTTCATGTGCCTTTGCTAGTAGGAAAAAAAAGTAACAATACTCTAAGGTCAGTTTTAAGTCTTGATAGCATTCTAATTCACTATCAAGGCTGAGATTTTTTCAACGTAATTTTGTAAATTTTACTGAGAATTTATATTTACCATAGCTAAATTAAGTGACCATGCAGGTTAAAAAGAACATAAAAAGAACATTTTAATTTGCAGTAGAAATTATTTGTATGACATTGTATATTCCATTTTGGATTACCTTTATAACAATTCCTTTTTCTAATAGCTTTTCTTTTCAAGGGTTTATATTCTGTTCAACAATAGAATCTAAACATATTTAGAGCTTCAATTCTAAACTATGATTAAAATTTAATTCAAATCAGAATCTAAATTTAAATGTAAAATTATAAATTCATAGTTATAAACAGTCTAAAAAATTTTTACAATTCCAATATTCTGCTCCTCTAAAAAGAGAAATATTCTATTCTAAATATATTATAAAATATACTTAGCAATATAAACAAAAATAATTTGCATCCAGACAATAAGGTGGACTAATAATTCATTAATTACATTTACAAAGCTCAGGATGCATTCAATAAAAATTCCTAGATCATATCTTCTGCATACATGCATTATCATAGAATCATACAACAGTTTGGGTTGG
>NW_010536257.1:20627-26211 GCF_000687285.1 Phaethon lepturus | reverse complement strand
TGTCTGTGCTCTTGCCCGATGCTCAGGGACGGCTGACAGAGGTCAGGAGCCCCCAAGAGAGGTGTGTGTTTGTGACAATGGTGGCACAGCCTGGAGTCCCAGTCATGGCTGTTTCCAGGGTGCTGTGGACACAAACTGTGGGATTCACTGCTCTATAATTAGGCTGTGTCTTCACTGCCAGAAATGTTTTTCAGTGTAAGATAAATAATCTGTTTTTGCACTCCTGCTATGTAACTTGTGTGAATTTTTTTTTAACCATGCTGTAGCTGTAGGTACCAGTGCTGTAGCCAGCCAGGTTTGCCCTCCAGAACTAGAGAAGAGAGAGCAGTAAGATGCTTTAGTAAAGATGTGTGTGTTGTGAGATGAGGCAAGAGAGAGCCGGTATGTCGACATGGCTGGGCTCCCTCCTGGGACACCTGAAGCCCTTCTCCCTCTGGGGAAACCTGTGGGGAGGTGACAGGAATCCTGATGAAGCACTGGCTCCAGCAGATGTAGGTAGTTGAAGGACAGCATGCCTCCAGAGGCTCACGAAACAGTGTAGAGAGCGCTGTGAAGGTTGTGTGTTACTGTGGATGGGGTGGCTGTAGCAACAACCCACTGGCTACATTGGATGCTGTAATGCTGTGATGTTTGTCATCTCTCTGCATAAAGCATCTAGAGATTGAAAGAACGCTTCCAGGCGGTGCCTGGCCCAGCTCCGCACTGCGCAGTGCTGACACAGTAGGACTCCAAGTGATCTTGTATCTGGCCATTTCTACAGGCACAGCAATAGTGATCCCACAACTGGAGAGTTCTTTGCAGCTCCACCTGCTTGGCTTTAGGGGCTGGGATGGCATTAGCAGTAAGGACATAGGTGAGGGTGGTACCAAACAGGATGTAAAACCTTTCGCTACAAGATCGAGTGTAGCATGGAGCAGATCTAGCTGGGTGTAGGGCAGGGGTGACTTTGGCCGTTTGAGCAGGATCCTGATCGTTGGGGTAGAGCCCTTTGGGTAGCATGCGGCGGCAGCCTGCGGGGCTCTGCTCTGCTCCTTGGTGCTCCCACCAGTCCCTGCGGAGGGAGCCCTGGGCTTGGTGTGCATGGTGCTTTCTGCGCTCCCAGGAGAGCGCCCGACCGTCCTGTTTCTGGAGCCTGGCTCCATCTCCTCCCCTCCCCCTGCTGCAGTGTGGTTGGCTGCCGAGCTTCTGCTAGACCTGGAGGGCAGCGCGGCGGTCGCCGCGGGAGCCGTGTATCGGCGCGGCCTGCCTTCTCCGCGGCTCTGGGGCCCCCGGGAGTGCCAAGCGCTGGACAAGCCGCTGCAGGCAGCCAGGTACCACTCCTCTGCGGTGCGGGGCGGGGGAGGATTCCCATGCGGTGACTGAGGCGGGCAGGGTGCCCAGCCGTCCTGTAACAAAGGACTGCTTTGAAGTGCAATTTTGGGCGGAGCTGATGAAAACTTTTCTCCTTGGGAAGCTTACAGTTAACCAGGTGGGCACAGAATTTGTCTCTGGTGACAATAAGAAAGGATGAAGGGGTTTCTCTGGCTTGTTTGTCCCAAAGATGTGCAGCGAGCGTGCCTCCTGCTGACAGACAAAGCCGGAGAAGCGATGATGGAGGCAGCTCGTAGCATACACCAATAGCTCTCAAACTTTCAGAGCCTTGTTTTTCCCCAAAACCCTCCTCCCATTAATGAACTGCTTACTAAGGTGAAGTGGGAGTACAGGGGGAACAATTGCTGGTAAACTGGGAGGGAGAGGATACAGCTGGGAGGAGGTGTCTGGAGAAGGGCTTGGGGGGATGGTGTTGCAGCAGAATGCTCTGGACAGGCAGCTGGGGGAAATTTGCACAATGGTGGGAGGCAACGATGCATTACCAGCAACTGCAGGCTTCCCTGTGTCTTGTGTAGCTGGCATCTGGCAGTCTCTTGTGGCTCCATGATAGGGTCTCCTCTAGTGCCCTTGGTCTCCTGTCTCCCATGCCACCTTGGAGACATGGAAAGCACCCGCCGTTGTCTCTGTGTGAGGGGAAGGAGGGTGGTGTTCAGCACACATTGGGTCAAAGATCTGGCCAGCTCAGACACAGAGTAAATAAACATGGCTGAGCTTTGCTGTAATTGGCAGAAGGAGCAGGAAGTGAATGGTTCTCTCATCTGCTATTTTTGGAGGAATGTCCAGGTATGAACAACAGCATTAACCCCAAATACCAAAATGGCTCTTGGGCACAAAGGACATGTGGCAAGATTTTGACCTTGGCAGAGTTGCTGGATAAAGGCTTGATTTGCTAGGAAAGAGTCATGTAGCTCCTCAAAGAACTTCAGCTGGTCAGGGGAGGAAGAGGTAAAACAGATCTTTTGCTAATTATGCAGGTAGAGCTTTGTCTCTGTGAATTTGTCTGCCTTGATACAACTTACAAGACCCATTTGCTTCTGGAAATAATAGCTCAGTATTGCAGCCTCCAGTTTTTGGTGTTTGCAGCTATACCAGGTATGCTGTGGAGGGAGTGTGGGCATTCCAGAGCCCTTCAGGGTACACAGAATGGCTCCAGGGCATTTGCTGCTCCCAGCTGCATCCTGGCCAACTCCCATACTCCTAAGGCACGTGCAGTGCATAGCCCTCACATTAGACAGACTGCAGAGGCACTGGCTCCCGGGAATTATTCTGCCAGCTTTAATACTACTTCATGCTGTCAGGGCAAGGTAATGGCTCTCGCTCTGTCTTTTATAGCGCGAGACTCCCAATCAGATTCTGAAGCTAGGAAGAGATGCTTGTCCTGGCTTTGTTCCAGCTGCTTAGCTCTTGTCTCCGCTAGCCTGGAAACAGGTTTTAATGGTGTTCCATTCCAGTCTCAGGCACAGCAGATGCAGCATGGATTTGGTGAGCTGCTGCAGACATGAGCAAGAGTTTAAAAACAAGGTCTTATCAGCTGATCTGGAGGTGCTATCACAAGCTTGCTGGTGGGGGTGGTGAAGATTGTTGTTCTGGTTCCAATGGCTTTCTGAAAAGTCCATGTTTCCCTGGCCAGATGGGGTTGTAAACAGCATGAACTGTAATAAGGAGCAAAATGGCTTTCTGCTGATGGTATATGTTGGTGTTTTGAGGAGGGGATTTGTTGTTGGCTGGTTGTTTTGTTGGGTTTTTTTGTGTTGTTGCCTCCAATGTCTGTATTCTTTGATCACTAATGAATGAAAGGAGTAAAACCTTTTTGGTCTTGAAAGGAATGAGTGATCTGATATAAAGCCAACTAGACCATCTCCTCTGCCTTCCGCAGAGCACATATGCTTATTGGAATTGGGTCATGCTTTGGTAACACGGGAATTGTTTGTTCTGGTCAATCAGAACAAACCATAGTAGCTTTGACTTGCCATTTCCAGCTGTGTGCTGGAAAGTGTGAGAGAGGGTGGGAAGCTCCAAGGTCCTTTCTGTAGTGATGTGAACCTGAGTCACTGGCCAAGTTCCTGTAAAGCCAACTTACCACCACCTTGTCCTAGGTTTCAGGAAGGTTACGCTACGGTGCATTTTGTTAGAGGTTGTAGGTGGGGAGCTGAAGCTTCTGGGACACAGAGGAGTGTTTCATGCTGAAGAGAAAGAGCATGAAGGGAACCTCCTATCCCTTTGCAGGACAGCCCTTCCACTTGAGCTGCAAATGTAGTTCCTTAGTCCTAGTTAAAAGCCCCTAAGGCTCTTGCAGCCTGCTGTTTAGCACAGACTTTCCCAACACAGGGCTTCCTGTATATAGAAGAACCCCTGGAGCTTCACACTCAGCTAGAACTGGCATATGTCAGCTGCTGCTGAAAGAAGCAATCCTGGCCTTTATCCCTGTCCAGAGGATAGGGAGGGCTGGGCTGTTTCCAACAGCATAGTCAACTTGTACTGAGTTGCACATTACTCTCAAGCTTGGGGAAGCTGGTTGGGTGAAGCCTTTCTGGGCTTTAAAACCGTGCAGGGGGGTGGTGTGTGCCTGGATGCTAAGAAGAGTCCTGGTCCCTGGGCATGGGAGAATGTGGGTGAGACAACTCCTTGCTTCTACTCCCTGCTCTGCTGCTGAAGGTGGATTGCACTGCCTCTCTTGCTCTGGGACAGAGGGACCTTGTCCCCATGGGACCCTGCTGGAAGGAGGCATGTAATGCATTCCTGTTCTCTGGGCCTAGGGTCAGTTTCTAGTGCTGTGGTGCCTGGCCCCTTTGTCCTGAAGTGGTGTTCAGCAAAGGCAAATGTAATAAGGAATTTATCTAAGGAACTCAGATGAGGATTTTTTTCTATTTTTTTCTCTTTTTTTTTTTTTCTTTCTCCCACATGAGAGTGGTTAAGCCATGGGACAGGGGTCTGAAGAGCTTGTGGGATCTCCATTTTGAGAGATACTCAACCCTTGACTAGGCTCAGATACCTGCTTTGAATGAGGGGATGGACCAGAGACCTCTAGGCATCCCTTCCAAGTAATAAAACAGCCAGGCCCTTTTATTAGGGAGGAAGTTACAACACAACAGTCTCTCTATGATACTTGAAGTCACCTGTGTGTTGGTTTGACTCTCTAGGCTGTTTGCAGTGCAAGAAAGGCGCAAGCTGGAGGTTGGGGTTGGGAAAGAACTTCAGGCAGAAAATGGGGCTCTAGGTGCCCCCTTTTTTGGCAGTAGGGTGGGGAAACTCATGAGCCAGATACAAATGGTGGCAGAGAACCTTGTGCACATCAGAGTCTGAGTGACATCTTTTGGCTTTGAGATTGCAGCTCAGAGATATGCTGGGTATGAACTCCCAGCACTGACTGATCTTCTCTTTGTGTGCTCTTAGTGGCTCTAAGGGAGTATGAGATGTACCAGGCATTTCTGGCCGTGGTAACAAGCACAACAGATCACCACTCCACAGAGCACCAGTCCTGCTCCGTGCCTTACATGAATCTCAGCAGGCATGCATCCCAGGATGGAGTCATACACTGCAATTATTCCACCAGTTCTTACTTTTAGGAGTCCAGCATTTACTCTCTAATTTCTGTCTCTTATTCATGTTGCAGTGTTTAACATTACCCTGAAGCTGACTGCACACCCATCTGTTCCTTCATTTGCAAAATATCCTTCTCTTGCCTTTGTTTCTAAAGCCTTAACATGTGTGTGTGCAGCTGCTCTTAGCTGTGAAGTTCTTGGGCGCCATACAGAGCTGATTACGTTTCTTGTTTTAGCCATATTGGAGTGAGTCTGGAAATGCTGACTGTCAGATGTGCAGCTCAGCAGCACCAGTCTGTCCCTCTTCTGTGGCTCTATTGCAGGTGGCCTGGGGTGGTGACCCTGAGCACAGTGGCTCTTCTGGCAGTGGTGTGGCAGTGTGCAAGTTTCCTGGCAGTGTCAGTATGTCCTGGCTGTGCAGTGGAAGCCTCAGAGGCTCTGCGCAGCTGACTGTAGTCTCCTACCGTCTCTATTCGCTTTCTGACACTGTAGTATCAAAATAAGTAGAAAACTTGTGCTCATGATGCAGCCTCTGCAATGGTTGCAACCTCGGTGCTCTGTTTGCTTTTTACTGCTTTTATTTTTCAGTGTCCAGGGTATTAGGTTTAGGTTTTGTTGCAGTGTCCCTTTAGGAGTATATACTCAGCTGTATATTGGTGATCTCACTTCTA
>NW_010536257.1:12183-20596 GCF_000687285.1 Phaethon lepturus | reverse complement strand
CTTTCCAGAGACCCTTTGTTTTGTTGTTTAACAGTAATGAGCTGACAGAGGTACAAAGGAAAAAAGCCTCTCCCTGCTTTTATCAAGTTGTTTTGTTTCCTAAATACATGACCTTGCTGTTTCTCCAGGTAGCAAAAGCATGTCTCACAGCATGAGACTGGGATAATTATTGTGAAAATAAGATTTTAAGCCCTATGTTTTCATTTCTAAATGCTACCATTGCTATCCATTTCACAAACATGGTCACTCATTCTTGCCATGGATCAGACTTACTCTTTTCCACAGGAAGCTTTTTTCCAGAACCTATCTGTTTTTCTGCAACTACCATATCCTTAGATCACCTTTTCTTACAGAAGAGTTTGCTGCCAAAAATCTGTACTCAGTTCTCTACAGGCAGTGCTGGCAGGCCATTGGCAGTTTGAAGGAAGCTGCAATTATTGATTTGACAGTATTGCTTGTGCAAGTTGTGACGGTACCCTGTGTCTCACATATGCCTGGTCCAGGGGCATGTGGGGAGACAGTGAACTGAATTTGTTGAGCCATGTGTAGACCTGAAGTCTCTGTCCTATTGTAGTTGACTCCTGATTTCCCTGGTGCCTTTTTTGTTTTCCCTCACTGTAGCCTTCTAGCATTAGGCATCATAATCTAAGGCTTTAAGATTCATTTGGACCCATTTAGTCTGGTATCCTTGTTTCTGTTGTGGCAGCTGTTTTGGGTTTAAGATAGAAGTGGTGAAGCTTCCAGCTCTTTCCTCTTAAAGCTCTTGCATGTGGGAGCAGTTTTTTGAGGCAGAAAAGTGGGCTGCTGAAATTGCTGATGCTCAGTGATTTCCCAGTTATGCACTTGAATACAGGAGGAAGGTTTCTGACTGGAAGGATGTATTAGCTGATGGATTCCCAGCTAATTGCTGCAACTGCCACAAAGCTCAGTGCACGCATGTTCCTTCCCTGTCTTCCTGCAGCATTCCTCCAAATGAGAGCAGGGGAGGGGAGATGAGATGGGTGTTGCCGGAAAGCCAGGCTGTTCTAGCAGCTCGCTGTAAATAGGGAAGACATGCTAACTAGAGAACTAGAGCATAAACGTGCTGGTGGTGAGCTGGGCTGTGACACCTGCAGAGCTGTGAGGAATGCAGCAGGATAAACTAGGAGCTGGGCACTCCAGCTCCTGAGGAACTTTTTGGAAAAGCATTCTTTCTTCCTATTCCAGTCTGAACTTCCCCCTGCCAAAGGCAAACAGTGGTGTCTCCCCTCCTCTCCGCAGGAACCTCTGAGTGCATTTTCTGCCTGGATAAAGGACACTCAGTGCCCTTTACTGAATGTGTGGGAGTAGGAAGAGTGATTATACAGCAGCCTCAGCCTGCCTGACCTTGGCATTGGTTGCCATAGAGCATGTTTCCTCTCTGGAGAGCTGGGCCCTGAATGTAGACCTGCCAGGACTTTGAAGAGCTAGAAATAAGGCTCTGTAGGGAAGAACTGTCACTTTGGAGGGGTAGTAAACCAGCTGCCACAAGTGTTTTTTGTTTTCTTTGCTGTGCCAGAGGTAGCAGCATTTAAGTGACTTCTCTGCAGTCTTCTCTTTGTTTCTTGCTGGTACTCGGAAGTGAACAGCCTGTGTGCTGTTCTCATGTTTTGCACCCAGTGTCCAGCCTGGACAATGCCCTGTCCACCCTTGACCACTGGAAGCATGTTGGTACCTAGCAGAGCAGAGGATGTCATTGTAGGAGAGAAAGACCAGGGTTTTGCAGAGGTGTTTTTGCGCAGCCAGTGGGAGAAGAGGAGCCTGTATTGGTATGTCTCAAGGATCTGAGGATGTAGTTGCAGGGTAGGATGAGTCTGATGTGCTGTTGGTCAGGATGTTTTGACTATTTTCCCTTCTCAGTCTGAAATCTTTATGGTTCTGAAAAGCAAGTCGATCATGGGACTGAAATGCTTGAAGCTTTTTCTGCTGCAAGGGATGAAGAAAGGCAGGATGTTGCTGTAGTAGAGGCACTGGTGGTTTAACACACAGCTCACTGATTTCTCAGTTGAGGGGTAGTTCTGTGCACAGTGGAATTGATGGCTGATTTTCTAAGGATTGGGATCTTGCCTGAATCTATTATCTAGCAAGGTGCAAGCTCCGGTGGCTTTTCATCACGATTTGTAACTTGTTCCTCTTCTCAACGCATTTGTATTGTACTTTTTAAAGATGGCAGCCAGATCTCTGTATGGACATAAGTAATGCTTCCATCAAAACTCAGCATTTCACAGCTGACCCAGTACACAGAGGGACAGAGGCACTTGTGCTGCACAGCTGTGTGAACCTTAGGGCAGTGCTCTAGTTTTTTTGTATGCTGAGTGTGAGGCTGCTCCTGGGGATTTCCTTGTGTCCCAAGCATTGCCTATGCTCCAGAGCACTCCCATTTCCTGATTTCCCTGTTTGTCTGGGGGCTGTGTTTCCTTATGAGCTGAAACCAGTGATGGGGCTGTTTCACCCTTTAGCAGTTGTTACCCTGGTTTCTGTGGAAGCAGGTAACTGCCTGTTGAGCCTTCCTGGGAGGCTATCTGAACCCATTTCAGAGCAGGACAACAGTGCTTTGCCAGATGTGGCAGTGTTAGCATCCTTTGCGCTGCCAGCCTCTTCCTCTGGAGCACAATAGTTGCATCTCTCTTCCTGAATTGTGCTCACCTGCAGAAGTCTTAGGCAGGTGCCCCGTAGGCAGGGCCTCCTTTGTTGCTTTAGCACTCATTCACTCCCTCAGATGTGTTATAAAGGTGTGAAAAAGAATAGCCAGGGGAATTATGGACCAGAATGCTTACCTTCCAGTTCCTGGAGAATCAGTTTTGAAGACAGGATATGAGTGGCAGCCAACTCTCAACAAACCTATTTTTTTCTTTGAAACAGTAGTCTATGCCCTCTATCTTGAACTTAATGAGTTTTTTTCATGCCATTCTTATATTTAATAATTTAATAATATTTAGGTCTTCCCTAAAGCAAACTGGGAAATGTCACAATCCTGATGAGACTTCTCGGTGTAAATGCACAATGCACAGGGTAACTGCATGTGGAGCATGGCAGATATCCAGAAGTGAAGGATACAGTGAAGTATGGCTCAGGGCTGTTGCTGGATCATGAAATGAATGTGAAGTCAGCATTGTGACTCTGGGATAGGTGAGGGAGGACTCAGCTCTTGCTCAAAGATGTGAGCAGGAACCCAGTGTTCAGGAGACATGAGGTGTTTCTGCCTTGCTGTGGTTCAGTAAGGTCTCCACTGTGTGTTGAGAGTTTGCTGCCCTTCCTGAGGGAGGTATGTGCATCACTGGAACAGAAACCAAAGAGGAGCTGAGAGGAGACCTCAGGCCTATAAAAAACTTCAAGGAACTTCTGGAAGAGTGAGGCTAGAGAGGAAGAAATGGGTGGGTATAATGAGATGTGTGTACTTATAGCAACTGCCCCAGCACTGTTCACCATCTTCACTTTCAGTGCTGCAGTGGGGAAGAAACTGGACCCCTCTATTGCTGAGGGCTCACTCCTGAGCAGGGACAGTGATAGCTGAGCTAGGGGATCACCCTGAGCACCCCTGGGCAGAGTGCACAGCTGGGGCAGAGAGGAGCCCTGCCAAGAAGAGGAGCTCTGCTCTCTCTCTTCCTGTACCTGGGGCAGCTTTTCTGCTCACTCATTAAACCAGGCACAATTGCTGAACAAAGAGCTCAAACCATGCAGAGGTGGGTCCTGCAGGAGGACAAAGACAAATCTGTTGGCAGCTCTTCCCCCCACCTCCTCTTGCCTGGTGCCTAGGCAGTTTGACAGCTTGCTGCCAGCTGCCCTGGCTGCTCAGGTTGCTGTGCCTCCTTGCCAGCTCTGGGTGGCTGCATAGGTGCTGCCTGCACAGGGCTGGGCATTGCAGCTGGCTGCCTTCAGCCCTGCAGGAAGCTGGCCTTGAAGTGACCCATAGTGAGGTGGGTGAAGGCTTTCTGCAGTCACTGAGTAATGTGAAGAGGCTGCTGGTGTGGCCCGGCTTGGGGGGAGGCTGAGAGAGCGTTAGATGAGTGAGTTGTGGAGCAGCCAGGGTACTGTCAACCTGTTACAAGAGGTTTTGCGTGCTTCTTTTGTCTCTTCCACCTCTGGCCTGCTGTGTTTCCCTAGCTCCTGGATTTTCTGTGCAGGGATCTTGCAGCCATACTAACACTGTGGGTTGTAGCACTTGACATCCCTGTGCAAAGGCAGTAGCTTTGCACTTTCCTGTTATATATTGGGGGGAACGGGATAGGGAAGGAGTACAGAGTCCATATGCCATCCTGATGAGTCCTTGGGCTGGCAGCAGAGTTAATGAAGCTGGAAAATCTGTTAGTGTTTCAAGCTGACACCCACGCAAGTGTTACACTAGTGTAACTGTAGCAGTTGGCGTGTGTAAGCTTTCCCACACAGGTGTGATTCAGGGCATGCTGGTGATGTTATGTCCCTTATGACCAGAATGGCCATTCTGTGCCAGGACTGGGATTGTCAGGGTGTGCTCTTCTGGTCAGGGAATTTTTTGTTTGTCCCAGTAAGGCCCTGTCTGAGAGATGCTTTTCCAGGAGACTTTCCACTGAGGAAGCAGAAAGCTTTGAGCTGTCATCCCTCCACTTTTATTCCCTTTCTTCTACAGTCAAAAGAGGTGTTGAGCTCTGACAACCTCCTTACATCAGTGGTCTGTGGGCAGAAGGCGTATGCATCGCAACCCCAGCTGCCAACTACAAATCTCTGCTCTTAAATGGAAGCTAAATAAGCTTTCTTGTTGCTGGGAGTGTGGGGGTGTTGGAAGTCAGCACTGATTCTAGCCTTTGTCTCCTGTCCATGTGTGCCACCTGCAGTGGTTGCCAGTACTCCATGCCACGAAAGTGGAGACATGTGACCTGACAGCTGCCTGCTGCTGCTGCCAAAGGGAGAGGGAAAGGTGAAGGGGAAGGGCTTAGAGTGGACAATAGTTATATGCTGTTTCTGGCTGCTTGAAGGAGGCTGTGACGCTTGCGTCTGGTTGTGACTCTCTGAAACAGCACTGAGGCGCTCCAGTTTTGTCTGTGTCTCTGTGTAGGGCTGCAGGAGCAGGACTATGTCCACCATGGTGTACCCAAGGGAGGAGAAATTGGACAAGCTGAGCCAAGAGGAGATCATCTCCAACACCAAGCTGGTGATGCAAGGGCTGGAAGCACTCAAGAATGAACACAACTCCATCCTGCACAGCTTGCTGGAGACCATCAAGTGCCTGAAGAAAGATGAAGAAGCCAATCTTGTGCATGAGAAATCCAACCTGCTCCGCAAGTCAGTGGAGATGATTGAACTGGGGCTTGGAGAAGCTCAGGTGAGAGTGGTGGGTGACCCGCTGTGAATTATGCAGGACTGACAGGGGAAGGTGGGCATGTGGCCATTCCCCATAAGCTGCAGGGGCAGCAAGGGGCTGAATGTAGAAGACCAGCATGACCCTGAGGGTGGGCCCTAAGCATGTTTGTGAGGGAGGTACAAGACTGTGGTAGTTACTGACTGGGACTCTTGACAAGGTGATGATGGCATTGTCCAACCATCTGAATGCTGTGGAGTCGGAGAAGCAGAAACTGCGCGCTCAGGTGCGGAGACTGTGCCAGGAGAACCAGTGGCTGCGCGATGAGCTTGCCAACACCCAGCAGAAGCTGCAGCGCAGTGAGCAAACTGTGGCTCAGCTGGAGGAGGAAAAGAAACACCTTGAGTTCATGAACCAGCTGAAGAAGTATGATGAGGATGTGTCACCTTCGGTATGCCCTAGTCCTGTTGAGCAGCCACCTTTGAGGGTGGGGGAAGTTGGATCAGCAGGGTTGTTTAGGTGTGATAGTGTTGCCCTGGATTTTGCCCCTTCCTAACTACCATGCACAGCAATGCCTGTAACTAAAGGGAGCCTGCATGGGGCAGAGTCTCTGGAAGAACATGGAACGGCATGCCAGGATGTGGTGGTGAAATTTGACTTTATTAGTTTATTGGGGGGAAGGATGGTTGCAGAGACAACAAGGGGAGTTGCAACAGGGAGGAGAGTTTGGCAGCTGACTTGGATCAGGCTGCTGCTGTCTCCTCTGAGAACCTACAGTATTGTGATTTCCATCTTCTCAGGAGGAGAAGGAGGGCGACTCCGCCAAGGACTCTCTGGATGATCTGTTCCCGAATGAGGAGGAGGAGCATGGTCCTGGACGTAAGTGTTTGCTCTTGCATGGTTGCTGGCTGTCTCTGTTCAAGCCTGCTGTGCCAACTGTGCCCCTGTTTATTCCTCTGTGCCTGCAGTGCCCCACCAGCACAGCAGTGCAGTGGCAGCTGCCCAGCAGGGAGGCTATGAGATTCCTGCACGCTTGCGCACCCTGCACAACCTTGTCATCCAGTACGCCTCACAGGGACGCTATGAGGTGGCTGTGCCACTCTGCAAGCAGGCACTGGAGGACCTGGAGAAGACGTCAGGCCATGATCACCCTGATGTGGCCACCATGCTCAACATCCTGGCACTAGTGTACAGGTGAGCATGGTGGGGAGGGCAGGAATGGGCCAGGAGAGCTTTTTGCCTCTCCCATTTACCAGGACAGAACATTCTGATGACAGGGAGCTCCCTCAGCTTCCAGTGGTTTGCCTTTCAAAAAGGTATGAGGTATTTGGACTGTGAAACTCCCCGATATTACTAGGGACTGGCTAAGGTAAGGAGAAATGCAGAAATGAAAGGGCTGTAGTGGCTTGATCTGTGTGGAAGGAGGGCTGTTATTTGCAGTTCTGCTTCCTGTGGGCTGTGGTGTCCAAATCCCAAATAACTGCTTGGCTTTGCACTGCAGGGATCAGAATAAATACAAAGAGGCAGCACACCTCTTGAATGATGCCCTCTCCATCCGTGAGAAGACTCTGGGCAAAGACCACCCAGCAGTGAGTGTCTCCTTCCTTTTCCAGTCGCTTCCCTTGACCTGTGGGTGCTGCTGGGGCTAGAACAGTGCCCTTATGGTGTGTCTGCAGCTGGGCTACCAAGGATAGCAGCATGCTCTGATGTGAGGGGTGCTGTTTGCATGGTGTGGGGCTCTGTTTTACTGCTTCATATATTTCCTGGTGTCATGTTCAGTATGACCTGTCAGGACTTGGCTGCTTCTGGATCCTGCGATGTAAGGATCTTCTTCCTCTAGACCTCCTTCTCTTCAGAAACAGCTGTACTGCAGGCATGAAGGAAATGGGACAGTCACTGCTACTTTTGCTTGCACCCCTTGTTTGGTCCTACTGGATTCTGCTTTGTTTCATGGAGAATTTTATGTCTCTGCAGGTGGCAGCAACTTTGAACAATCTGGCTGTTCTCTACGGCAAGAGAGGGAAGTACAAAGAAGCAGAGCCACTGTGTAAGCGAGCCCTGGAGATCCGTGAGAAGGTACATAGACATATCCTGGAGGGACTACAGTGTCTACTGACTCCAGGAGTCTGCTGCAGTCTTTAAGTGTTGACTTTTTGTGGCTTCTTTTCTTTTGTTTACCCAGGTCCTAGGCAAAGACCATCCTGATGTGGCCAAGCAGCTGAACAATCTAGCCCTGCTGTGCCAGAACCAGGGCAAATATGATGAGGTAGAGTACTATTACTGCCGGGCCCTGGAGATCTACGAAAGCTGCCTGGGTCCTGATGACCCCAATGTGGCCAAGACCAAGAACAATCTGGTGAGACCCTGGGGAGAGACCATGTGGGGATGGGGATGGTGGCATGGAAAGGTGAGGTGTTTGGAAGACAGAGATAACTGCAAGGGGGGTGGGGGCAGAGTTAATCTGTGTTGCCCAGTGGGGCTGGAGCTGTTTTCTTGGTTGCAGGCCTCCTGTTACCTGAAGCAAGGCAAATACAAAGATGCAGAGGTGCTGTATAAGGAGATCCTTACCCGTGCTCATGTGAAGGAGTTTGGCTCTGTGGATGGTTTGTACAGCAGAAGCTGTTGGGGCTGGGGAAGGGTGAGCAGTTTGGTCTCCTGGCTCTCAGCCTAGGCTTGGCTGGCTCTGGTATCCACTAGCAGAGGGATGGGATGCCTTGCAGGGACCCTACTTTGGAAAGCCCTTGAGACACTAGCATTCTAGTGCGTTATGCTGCTCCACCTCTTCTCTCAAAAGCAGTCTTGGAGAGCTCTGGCTGTCAGTCTTTACTACGTTGGGAATAGTTGTGGCTAAAAGGAGGAATAGCAAGTGGCACAATCATTCCCAGGCATAGGCTGAAGTTTCTCCTGTACACTTGGCACAGATATTCCCCCATGGGTCGACTTGTTCCTTCCTTCCCCTGTCCTGCCCTTGAAATGTTGGTTGCCTTTCTTGGGGCTCTGGCCCAGGGACCAGGGGGATCTGGAAGCCTGTCACTTCCCTCTGCTGAGCTGCTGACTCTGGGGACAGAGTGCTGGGCTGTGCAGGAGGCAGAGCCCTAGTGGAAGTGGCAGACCCCAAGG
>NW_010536257.1:10638-12152 GCF_000687285.1 Phaethon lepturus | reverse complement strand
GAGGGTTCTTGCATTCTTCCGTACACAGATGAACACAAGCCAATCTGGATGCATGCGGAGGAGAGAGAGGAGATGAGCAAGGTGAGTCTGAGCTGATGGTGCTGCCTGTTGATAACAGCAAGAGCCCTGGAAAGGGGAAGGAGATCCAAGGGTTTTGACTCTCCTATCACAACCTCCTTCCAGCAGTCTGAAGAGCTGCCATGGCCACTGACAGAGGCCAAGAGGGGTCTGGAGAGCGGGCAGAGAGCATGGCTGCTCCTTGGGGCAGCACAGAGGGAATGCCCATCAGAGAGCTTGATGCTTTTCCTGGGGCAGGAGGTTATTCAGTCTCTTAAGCCATGCTGCATGCTCTCTCTTTTTGCTTTAGTGATCCCTCTAGGGCACACAGATCATGGAAGATGGTGAATGCCAGAGGGTTGTGCTGCAGGGCCTCGGTCATCTGTTCCAAAGACCTGCTAGTACCCAGAGCACAACCTGCTTCTGAAGCAGCCCTAAGGCTGCCGGGGAAAAACGGAGGTCAGGAAGAAACTGCTGCTATCACCATGCTTAGGAAATGGAGCCAAACCTCCTGAAAAAGATCTCTGCGCAGGGCAGGCCCTAGCTGTTTTATGTCCTAGCTGGCCTCTGAAAGAGTATAGACATGGGTTGTGGTTGCCTTGGACTAGGCTGAGAGGCAAAGAAGCTGTTGCTCTTGTTGCCCAGGCCCTGCTCTGTGCTCAGCTGATAAATGCAGCAGAGTCCTAAGCTTTTCCCAAGCTTAAGACCTCACCTGCTTTTTGGTAGGTGGGTGAAGCAGCAGAATGAAGAGCTCTGGTCTAGTCCTCTGGCTGCAGTGGGAGCAGACACTGTCTCTCTCCTTTTCCTTTGCCCTCAGAGCAGGCCTCATCCCTACATCGGCTCAGACAGCAGGCGGGCAGGCTTGGTTTAGTGACTTGTGAGTCCTAAGAGCAGGGCACTGGCAGCTGCCTCCCATCAGCATTCAGTGTCTTCCCATTGAACTATGCAGTCTCCAGTGCAGGGCAGTGCTCCACCTTGCACCACTCTGGTTGCTGCCCTAATGAAGGTGCTGCTGCAAAGTTACACTTTCTGTGGCTCATCCTATGCAGGAGAAATCAATGTTGGAGTAGAAACCAGACTCCCCTTGCCCCATCTGGGATTGAAACATTTCTGATGGTATCTTTGGAGAATTAAGAGGTCAAAAGTAGGCAGCTGTAGTGTGGAGTTATGCTCCAGATAATGCAAGCTTTGCTATGGGGCAAGAGAACAGGCTCAGGGACCTACAGTTAGTGAGACCCATCCTATGCAGGAGAAATCAATGTTGGAGTAGAAACCAGACTCCCCTTGCCCCATCTGGGATTGAAACATTTCTGATGGTATCTTTGGAGAATTAAGAGGTCAAAAGTAGGCAGCTGTAGTGTGGAGTTATGCTCCAGATAATGCAAGCTTTGCTATGGGGCAAGAGAACAGGCTCAGGGACCTACAGTTAGTGAGACCTGTTTTACAGCCTGGGGCAA
>NW_010536257.1:0-10600 GCF_000687285.1 Phaethon lepturus | reverse complement strand
TAGGGGCTCCTGTTCCCCAGGGCAGCTGTGCCCCTGGCCCATGACATGGCCTTCTTGGCCAGGTGGTGGTAACCACAGACCTCCTTGTATTGCTGGACCACTCTACTTTGTGTTGTGTTTCCACATCTCCTATTAAAATCATCAAACCCCTCTTGCAGAGCTTCACTTCTTATTTCCCTCTCTGCTCTCAGTGGCAGTGAGGGAGGCAAGCTCATGCCAGCAGCAAGGCCTTGGGCACAGCTGGCAGCCCTTGCCTTTGAGGCCCTTTCTGCCCCAGGGGATTTGATACCTTTCCCCTCGGATTCAGCCACCTTCTTAGGGCTGCCCCTATGCAAGTTTCAGAAGTGTTTTGAGTCCTGAGCTCTCCTATCCCTGGGGCCTGCCCAGGCTGTGTAGGCTCTGGCACAAGGAAAGCCACATGTGCCTATGGCTCAGGGAGACTCCAGCATGTGGGGTAAAGATCTGAGAAGTGCTGTGGGACTGAGTAAGAAAAATGGTCCTCATGAAGACAGTTTCTTCTGGGCTAGAGTCCTTGCCAGAGGGAAAATCCTGCTGTGGAGCAGTGGCACCCTGCTGGGCTTAGGGCTGAGCTGAGTGCTTCCTGCGCAGCTCCTGTGTCCTGTGGATGCAGAGCCAGGGGCATGGCACGCTTCCAAGTGCTTGCCACGCACCAGGGTGCACAGTGTGTGGACAGGCAGCTCTGCTCCCACAGCAGTAACGATTCCTGCCTGAAGGTGCCATGATCGCTACCAACCCAGGGCAATGCTGGCTAGCAGCTAGTGCCCTGCAGAGTGGGCTGTCCTGGCCCTAGATCTTTCTCCTTGAGCATCAGGTCTGCCCCCTCTCCTTTTGCTCTGGCTAGCAGTCTTTTTGCTCCTGGCTGTGGCAGGCCCAGCCAGCCAGCTTTGGTGTGCAAAGGCTGGGCATGGAGAGGAAATGGCTAGCTGGGCTGAGCTGCTGTGGGGCAAGCCTGACCTTGCAGGCAGAAGGCTTGGATGTGGCTGGCTGAATCCTTTGCTAACCATGGCTGAGGGATTTAGTGCCCATGATGCCCAGCATGCTAGGGGTTTTGTTGGTTGGCGTTGTTTTTTTTTGTCTCCCTTTTGCATGCTGGGGGTGATGGGATGGGGTATCATGTTCTCGAGAGCACCGTGAGGATGGACTGTGTTGTCCCTGCTGCCTTTGGTACCATGGAAGGGGCAAGGAGATGGGATTATGCTCCTTGCTGGGGTGGGGACAGGGGACATCACTTCTACTTGTGGCCTAAATCTGTTGCAGCAAATGGGTTTTCAGCTCTCCCTCTAGGAACCTCCTGGGCTTCATCACCACACTTGCACAGTGTGTTTCCAAAGGCTGGGCTGGTGTGGGGCACAACCTGTAGCATGACCTTGGTACCCAGTGGGAGAGCACAGGCCAGAGAATGGCAGTAGGCATGGGGCTGACAACTCTCATCCCTCCTTACTCTGTAGAGCAAGCACAGAGACAGTGCTCCCTATGCTGAGTATGGCGGCTGGTACAAGGCCTGTAAGGTTAGCAGGTAAGATGTGGTTTGTGGGCAGCTGTGGAATCTGGAGGGAGTGGCCCCAGTGCTCCTGCTCACCTTCCATCTGTTACTACAGCCCAACTGTGAACACCACTCTGAGGAACCTGGGTGCGCTGTACCGACGCCAGGGCAAGCTAGAGGCAGCTGAGACCCTGGAGGAGTGTGCAGTTCGCTCTCGGCGGCAGGTAACCCCAGAGGGACCTTCCCTGGTGGAGGGCGCATTGTGAGACTTGGTGTGGCAGGTCATGGCACAACATTTGGCTTGTGGTGTGGTAAGGGACTCTTCTGGGCCTTGCAGCCTCTGATATCCTTGGTTTACATTCCCATGATACCAGAGCAGCTTGGTAGTTGGGGTTGCATTTGTGCAAGGGTACACATGTGTGCATATGTTGTGCATGAGTTGTGCATGTGCAAGTGTGCGTGGATGGAGCAGATGTCTGTGTGTGTACATGTGGGGAAGAAGGTGTGTCTCTTTGAGTGCAGAAATAACTGCAGCTGGATTAGGACAGGTTACTGGGCTTTGTCAGCCACTGAGGAGATCTGCACTCACTGGGATGTTTTCTTCCCACTAATTTTTTTGTCCAGGGAACACACTAAGGATTTCTTTGAGTACCTCTCACCCTAAACTCCTCTCAGTCCTCAAATAATAAAGTAGGAGCTGTAAGCACCTAGCACAAAGACTGAAGAACAGCAGAAACCTTCACACACCAAAATGTGAAGACAAAAAGCTGTCAGCTTTGGGGTAGCAAGCCCTTGTACCCCAGGGTGGTTTATGGCTTGGTGGGGGGCTCATTGAGCTGGGAACCCAAACAGGGACTGCTAAGTGCAGGATGGCATTTTGCTCCATCTTTGTGCTGGAGAGTTTTGGCTGTGGTGGGGCAATGGCCAAGAGAGGGGACGGGAGCAAGCACAATGATGGCACAGCAGATCGCTAGAGGGAAAGAACACAGAAGGGCAAAACATGGTGCTTCCTTATCCCTTTCTACTTGTAGGGCATTGACCCGATCAACCAGACAAAGGTGGTGGAGATCCTGAAGGAGGGTGATGGCACAGAGAGACGTCGGAGCCTGGGGGGCAGCGTCAAGTACGAGAATGCCACAGACGGTAGCGAGGAAGTGAGTATGGGCGTGGAATGGAGCGGGGTAAGTACAAGACACCATCAAGAATGGCCTCAGCTGGCTGCCAGAGGGAAGGGACAGCCCGGCTCAGGGCTGTCCCTGCGTGGCCTGTCGTGGCATCCTTGTCTGCCTCCATTCGTTCCCTGCACACTTCCTTCCCCTCTTTCTTGGCATGAGCCAGCCAGCCCGCAAAGGCACGTGTCTGGGCCTGGCTTCTGGTGTACAGGCCAGATATCCCCAATTGAGGGTTCCTGCTGCCAGGGGGCTGCCAGGCCCTGGCAATGTACAGCATGAGCTGGTCCTGGTCTGCCCTTAATCTTAGCCTTGCAACCTTATTAACATCTCTCCCTGCTGCTTCCCTCTTGAGGCCCTTGCTGAGAGCATCGGCCCCACCTCAGGCCCACACAGCCTCTGTGAGCAGCTTGGCTGTCTGTCCTGCACTACGCCACAGGCAATGCTGAGCCTGGGGAGTGTTGTGTGTGTATATGTGCTTAGTGTGTCTGTGACTGAGTGACTGCAGGGCATGGGAATAGTCTGCAGCCAGAGTCTTTGCTGTCCTCCCTCTCCTGGTCTCATGCTCTCCATGGGCTCTGGCCAAGCAGAGGTGGTAAAAGGCAGGTCTTTGTGGGATGCCAGGCCAGGTTGACCAGTGGTGGCAAAAGAGGCTGGTGTTAGCTGAGGCACAAACAGGATGACCTGGATGTAGGCTTGCTCTGAGACTGTGGGGCACTTTGGTCACTAGTGCTGTGTTTGGAGGAAGATGGCAGTCCAAGTCTGGGACAGGTGCCTTTTGTCTTCTGCAAGGCGGAGAATGGAGAAGAGGCAACAAGTGTGCATGGTGCTGGTGGGTGCTTAGCTCGAGGGCTGATAGAGCTTTTAACACTAACTATTCCTCCTGCAAACTCTAGTTGAGAGCATTGTGTAGTTGGATACCCAGGGGGTGTTGCAGCCTGGCACAGGTGACACACTGAGCACACGGAGTCCTTCACTCCCTCCTCACATCTGCTGTCACTAACCCTTCCCCACCTAGCTCAGCTCTATCCCCACCTGCATGAGCTCCTTCCATTCCTCCTTCCTCTTCCCTGTTGCCATGACAGCCCCTCAACATCCAAGCCTGAAGCCTGCTGGCTCTCTTGATTGTGGATTGTACCCAGGAGGCAGCTGGAGGGGACCTGGGGAGCAAAGCTTTGAGACAGCAGGGCTGTCCTCTGTCCCAGCTCTTGGCATCAGGACTGAAGAGGGTCCTAGCCCTGGCAAGGCACAAACCCTGGGCCCTTGCACTCCATGTTAGTAGAGGGGCTAGACAAGCACAGAGGGAGAGCTGCCGGTTTGGATTAGGATCACCTGGTCCCTGTCCTGTCTCTCTCTCTGGTGTCCCTCTGTCATTCCTCCTGGCTGTGGTTGGTGTTGGGTGATCGCTTTGCAGTAGTGATGGTCTGGGAGACCTTCCTGACAGTCTCTGACCTTCCTGACAGTCTCTGAGCTGATCATCCCAAGGCAAGCAGGCAATGCCACCCTCTCCCCCAGCCTGACCCAGCCAAGGGGAATGGTCCCTGCTTACATGACCCTTCCCCAAGAAGCTTGGCAGGGCTTCTCTGGCCCAGTCAGCTGTAGGCAGAGGGTTTGAGGGTTAGCCCAGCATCTTGGGGGACATAACTACTGCCACGTGATGCTCAGTGCTTTTTCCAGCCTGCTGCGCACATAGCCATCCTCCTCTCCCCAGCTAGTAGCCCTGCACTGGGCTGCCGCTCCCCAAAATAGGAGGCCAAGGCAGCTCCCACTGCTCCTGTCTGTCACAGCTAGTGTTCCCGGTGCTGGTCTAGAGACCTTGGATATGCTGCCTCAAGGTAGTCTCTGCTGCCATCCCTTAGCTGTCAGCTGCTGCAGGCAGGGCCATGGGAGGCCATAGGGTGCCAGCAGCCTTGGTGCCCTGCTGCCAAGGGGGGCACCCCAGGGCCTGGACCCCAGCTACTTGCTGCCCAGGTAATTGGACTGGGAGAACCAGAGTCTGGCAGGAGAGCTGGGATGGCACCAGCTTAGTGGTGCTGAGGCCTTGACAGGCACCCAAGGCCCAGGAGCAGGGAGCTGTCGGAGCAGGAGGCCCAGGCTGATCCTTCCTGAGCTAGCTGCTCCTGCCAGCCTGCTAGAGCATGCTGGCAAAGATGTGAGACCGCTGTTTCAGCCTCACAAAACTCCCTTCCTGTCCAGATGTGGCCTATTGTCTCTGCATGCAGCCTGGGCCCTTCCCCACCTGCTCCCTGGGTGTCCTACAACCTCACGGCCTTGTAAATTGTGTCTTTCTCCTCTCTGTGCACTAGGCTTAAATGCCTCCCGAGACTCCCTCTTTCCCCTCCACTGCAATCACCTGGATGTTTGTGTTGTATCTTCCGACTTTTCCTCCACACCATCCCTCCTTCCTCGGCAAGAACTCCACGCCAGTCCCCCAACCCTCCCGGCGCGCGAGGGCACCGCGATGCCTGCAGAGGAGTGCCTGGCCATGTGGCCCAGCTCCAGTCCCGTGGCCAGCAAGAGCAGGAAGAATCTGCAAGGAGCTGCCTGCTCCCCCAGGCCAGGGCGATGGGCCACCGTCCCCTTGTGTGCTCCCACCCCCAGCCTGCCCTTGCACATCCCTGGGGACCAGGCCTGCAGGGGATTGTCTTCACTCCAGGCGTGCCGACTCCACCATCATTAGACATCCTCAACCCTCCTAGCTTGTTCCCTCCATCTCTGCAGAGGCCAAGACAGAGGCATGAAGATGGGCGCCTGTTTTGGGACAGAGGCCTGACCTTGGCAGGGCTGTTGTGTGCCCAGTTGCTTTCTTCCCCGTAGGCTTAGCTGATGTTAGTGCCCTGTAGCAAACCTGCGCTGGCCAGCAGTGAGCTGGGCTCTCCCTGCAAGACAGGGCAGTCCCTGTCCTGCTATCCTCCTCCCTGCTGAGCTTTGCAACCCAGGGGCAGCATGTGGGTGTCTCTGCAGGGGCACAGGAATGTAGGGTGGCCCACAGCTACTGTACATCCAAGATGAGATGAGGGGGTGACAGCCAAGGGCCATGTATGGAACAGGGACCTGCCAGGATAAGCATGTTTTGTTGCAACCTCTTGACCTGAGGCTGTAGCCAAATTCTTCACCTGATGGCATTAAGGGATGAATCAGCTCCCCATTGCTCCAGGGTCCCCAGGTGTGGCTGCTGGGAGGGGCAGGGGTGAAACTGTTCCTTGGACGCAGAGGAAGAGTAGGAGGAAAGCAGAACTTTTCTGCAAGGGGCTAGGCCCCAGGCCATTAGAAGTGGCTGCATGGGGAATGGTTTGGAGCAGAAAAAGGAGGGGAGAAAAAGGAGGTGCAAAGAAGGATGTGAGGAAAGGAAGAGCACCCCAGGGCTTGCAGTGCTCTGAGTGTGTGGGGGCAGATAGGATGGCTGGAGGGAGGTTTCCACAGGAGGAGAAGGGGCCAGATTGCTCATGGAGGAGGTCAATGCTTGAACACAGGACTTGGCTTGAGAGACTTGGTCCCTAAGGCTGTGACTCACTGTCTGGCTGTCCCTAGCTAGGTGGGTGGGAAGTCTGTAAAAGTCTGTAACCCTGATACTGCTAGGAAGACAATGCTGACCCTGTGTGTGAGTGGCTCAGTGCCTCTGATGGGACTCCAGTCCTGCACAGGGTCTGGTGCTGTCGGTCACTACTGGGAAAGGGCCAGACCACCACTGCATTGAGCCTCATGCTCTTGGGTGCACACCCTCATCCCATCTATAGGAAGTGGACATCCCTGGCCCTCCTACCTGGGAAGAAGGCTGGAGAGGCTGCAGCCAGGAGGACAGAGCCCAGAGGCCAGTGCAGGACCCCCTCCCCTTTTTATTTATTTAGCTGGATAGTTTCTGTCATGCTAGTCATCTGGCAGGCTGTGATACTAAATATGCTTGGATCTGTCTGGGCCTGGCTTTCCTATGGTGGTGCAGAGGCCTTGGGGCACATGCGTGCTGATCCCTGGGAGCTTGGCTTGCTCAAAGGAGGTTTGTCCTGAGGACCATGAGGTTTGGAGCCCAGGGCTGAGTGCTCTAGGACTGTGCCTTCCCTGCCTCTCTCTCCCAGCGCTGCTCCATGCTTCTGGAGAGTGGTGAGTCCGCAGTGCAGGATGCATTCAGGCCTCAGTGCCACCTGCTCCTGTGCTTTGCCATGTCCTGGATCTGGTGCTGTAACAACCGTACCTCTGATTAAAGGTAGACAGACCTGAACTGCTGCCCTGTGCTTCTTTCCACGCTCTGTAGGCCAGCGTCGGTCAGCCCTGGGGTGGCGGGTGCAAATACTGCTGGAGCAGGTGCAGGGGATGCTTGGTGTCTCTGTGCAGGGGGACATCACTGCCCCCAGGGCACCTCTCTTAGGCTGAGCCCTGGAGATGAGGGACCTGACTCTGCTGTGCTTCTCCCTAACATCCCAAACTGGGATTGCTACTAATCTCAGTTCTGTAGCTATGTGTGGCAGGGCTGCCCTGGGGTGTCTGATCTTGAGCCTTCCCCAACAGGTGTTTCCATTAGCTGGAGAAATACCCCATTGTGTCCCCCAGTGCTGAGCTCCATGTGCTGCTAAATCCTGCCAAAGTCCTCTGCCTCCATGCAGCAGGCAGAGTGGGAGCACGCAGTGGAGAGTAGCTCAGTAGTAGAGCTGCTTCTTTTTCTTTTGAGTGTTTTCATGCTGGTGGGTGCAGTGGAGTGGGGGCTCTGTGGTAAACCAAGCCCCGTAAATGTTCTGGGTTAAAAATAACCCTGCAGAAAAGGGAGTCGGAAGAGAAGGGAGGCTATTTTTAACGCAGCATGCAACAGCATTTTGTTCTGGTGTTGGTCTGCAGTCAGTCTGCATCACTGCAGCTGGGGAAATGTGGCTCCATCCTCCAGCCCTGATCCAGAGCATACTTCCTGGCTGGATCCTGCTGCCCTTGTACCATGGTCCTGTTCCCCTGCCCCAGTAGTGTTCCCTTTTGCACCCCTGGCTTGTGTGGCCTGGCAAAAGGAACAGTGCCTGGCCTGGCAGTACCCTGCAGGGAGGGTGGTGATCCAGTGCAAATCTGGTGGGGAGGCAAAAGACACCACAGCCCCACCACTGTCTGCTGCTGCCACATACTGATGGCCAGCTCCTCCAAAACCTGCTCAGGATGCCTGGTGCAGGAGTTGAATTGTTTACCTTGCTAATACTTTTGGTGCTGTATGCACTCCTGGTGAGCGGATCCCTTGCAGCAACAGCACATGGCTCCCAGTTTGGAAATCCTTCATCATGATGTGAAAGTGAGAGAGGTTCAATGCACTTGGCTTATCCAAGAAGGGATGAGATGAATACCAGGAGAAAGGTTTGCTAGTAGGAAAGTCCTGTTCAGCTCTTGGAGAGCTGTCTAAGGCTGGATGAGTTTGGGGTAACTGAAGTGGCAAAGTGTTGGAAAAGCCTCCCCCAGGGCCACAACCCATAGGGGTCAGCACAAGGGGGTCACTGGCCTAAAGCAGAGACCCTGCTTATCTGCAGAGCTGCATGGACAGTCCTGGGGCAATCTCTGCTGCCAGCCTGGGCCACAGGGCATTTTGGTCATTTGGAGTGATACAAAGAGGCTCCCCACACATACTCGTAAGGAGCAGAGGGCTTCTGTGGTTGCCTTATCTCCATTTCTTCTGCCCTGACGTGCCAGGGGCCATTGGGTTCAGGAGCAGGGAGGACTGCTGTTACGAGACTATCAGAGCAAAAGTAACTCCTCATCAGCAGTGGTGCCGCAGCCTTGTGTAATGAGCGTGCCTGGTCACAGGGGAGGAGCTTGGTGCCATGATGGCACAGTGGCATGAGGTGGTGTCATGCTAGCAGCCTGTGCCTTGCATGCATGTGAAGCTAAATGCAGGAGATGGGCTAGAGCCTGTCAATGGCTGAGGGTGCCTTTCTGAGTACTGGGGACTTTTGGGGGCATGTGGGAGGAAACAGGCTGGGGAAAAAGATTTAGGGCTGGTTTTGGTCTTTGGAAAAAGCAGGTAGCTGTGAAGATAACCCCTGCCAAAGTGTGACCCTGGGGCAGCTATTGGGGCCAGACACAGCTAAAGATGGGGGGGCCAAGAAGAGTGGTACCTCCTTGGCAACACAGTAGTGGTGCAGCCAGATGAATGCATCCCAGATGGATCTGCCTGAATTGCTCAGCAGGCTCAAAGCTAATTGTCTTGGGGGTGTTAGAGACGGGACAAGGCCATGTGTGCATGTGGACTGGTCATGTCTGACATGACTGAGCCTGCAGGCCTAGTGTGCAGGACGAGAATGTGCATCAGGGTGAGTACTCGATGGAGATGAGGAATAGCAATGGCATGGTGAGGAAGGGCAAGGGGAGGGTGAAGATAGTCTCCAGCCAGCAGCAAAGGAGGAGGGAGTCCTTGAAATGAATGTCCTGGCAGCATGTTCTGGTCTGATAAAAGTACCCACAAACTTGGGGCTCCCATCAGGGCTTGGTGCTTCCCTGGCCACTGGGATCTCCTTTGTAGCTGCTTCCTGAGCTGTTGCAGGTGGTGGAGCTATACCATGTTCGAGCAGGGCTGGGGGGATGCCAGTGCCATTTGTACTGGTGGCCTGGTGCCGGTCAACAGCCTGGCTGGGTGTTGGGCTTGCACTGGGCAGGAGGGAGGATCAGTCTGGATGAGCCAGGCCATGATGGTCAGGGTCCCTGATATGGTCATCATGTCCCATGGAGAACCAGGGTGAGGGAGAGCCATGTAGTGAGCAGTAAGCCTGCTCTGGACCAGGACTAAATCCTCAATGCAAGCAGGCAAGAGGGTGTTTGGAGCCAAGCCCAGTTCCTGGCCACTTGTCTAACAGCATTCTAAAGCCTGATCGGTGCCATTCAGCCATAACCCCAACTTGTGTCTCTGTGTCCAGGATGGCAGTGGCACCCTCCAGCGCAGCAGCTCCCTGGGGAAAATCCGGGATGTGATACGGAGGAGCAGTGAGATGTTGGTCAAGAAGCTGCAGGGCAATGGTCCCCTGGAGCCTAGGAATACCAGGTAGGGACCAAGGTTGTGAGGGCCAGACTGGGTGCAGGGCATGTGGGGGCCCTGCCACCTTAGGGGTTGGGGTCTGGCTAGGCACAAGATCAAACCTTTTCTCCTCTGCTTTCTTGTAGCATGAAACGAGCTGCGTCATTAAATTACCTGCATAAGTCTAGTGATGCTTCGTTTGAGGTAAGCACCGGGCAAGTAGCAGGGCTGGTGCAGGAATGGGTGCTGAACTGGGGGCTGTATGGCTGCATCTGGCTACAGGGGCTGTAGTTAGCAACACAAGGTGGGGAGGAGCACAGCAGCCCACACGTGGTGCCCGAGACCCCACCAGAGATGTTCATCCATGCAGATGTACTCTGCTGCGGTGTGGGGCTGGAGCTACTCTACTTCCCAAGAGATGACCCGGCCTGGTGCCCCCAGTGCACCCCTGGGCAGCTGCACAGCCCCTCTTTGGAGATCATAGCTCCAAAACTGAAGGTGTTGCCTCCAAGTAACCATCTCCCTGCCTGCTGAGCTCAGCAAACCCTCCACTCCCTGCGGAGCTCAGCAACCCCCCCAGCCACAGGATGGGAGCAGGGAGGGCAGAGGTCACCACCTCATGGAGCTGGTAACAGCACTGGGGGCGTCCCGGCTTGCAAGACAAGGGGTGCAGGAGGTGGTCTGGCAGCTTCGGGGCATGGGTGTGGATTGCGGGTATTAGTTCTCATGGGCGATGTATTTTCCAGGGCACCCAAGGCCTCCGTGCAGAGAGTAGAGGCCTCAGCGCCAGCAGCATGGACCTGTCCTCCCACAGCTCCCTGCTCTCCTCCAACTGACCCGCCTGCAGGTGCCCCCTGCATCTGGCTGCTCTGCTTGCTGGTGCACCACAGCTCTGCGCTGCACGGGGCAGCACCCAGCATCCTCTGCACATCAGCTGCTCTCTTTTCCCCTCCACCG
>NW_010536256.1:0-1127 GCF_000687285.1 Phaethon lepturus | reverse complement strand
ACGGCTCCGCTTCGTCCCGCCTGCCCGGAGCATCGCCCTCCTTCGCCAGCCATGCCGACACTGTTGGGATCAGCCGAGCATCAGGAATGGGACCGACCTGGAAAAATCAGGTAGAGCTGGTTAAATACAGACGCTGCGTGCTGGGGAACGCATAGAAGTGCTGCTAAACATACGTAGGGGCTGGAAATTGTATCACCGCCGCCCCGGAACGGAGGGAGCAAAGCATCTGCAGGAGGGACAAACGCGAGCCTTCGGGTTCGGCCCAGGGCTGTGTGTGCCTGAGCCTGGCTCCCAGCTGAGCCTTCAGACCTGTCAACAGCCCGGGAATTACGATTGCCCCGGTGTCTGCCAGCCCTCCCCCTCCGCAGCAGAGGAATACGTAATATATATGTGTATATGCACGCATAGATATGCGTGTATATATGTTTTCAGCAAATTACCAAGGGAAAAAAAAAACCATCCCAACTGCATCAAAGCATCCAGAGGTGGACATACCTTCTCCCTCCTTCAAAAGTGCTCACAGCAGCAGCTCAGCGTGTCTGGGAAGCGTGTGCGAGAGCAGAACGAATTCCCATTTAACAGCTCTTCCCCGGACAAGGCGCTTCCCAGCAGGACCGTCTGAGGGATGCTCCGCGCTGGCTTTGTGCTCTGGCACCTCCCCGCAAGCCCAGGGGAAGGAAGAGGGCTCGGAAGCAAACGTTTTATTTGCATTCCCATTTATTCTTCCATTACCCACGTGGCAAAACGGTTGGGGAGAGCATCCCTTGGCAAGGACGAGCTGCCAAGGCTGGGGCCGTGCTTGCGGTCCCCAGCCAGCGAGAGCGCGCTGAGGTCTGGCCGTGCTCGCCGGAGCTGCCGGAGGTTCATCAGATGTTCAAAAAGTCCAAAAAAAGCCTTTTCTCCAAGGGAGAATTTAATTACAAGTGAGAAAGTCACCACTAGAACATTAAGGTCCTAAAGACAAGAGTGGGGCTGATCACCAGGCTATTAAACCAGTGGCTTTCTTGCGGGTGGATTCTCTACTGGCTAATAAGGTACAGATGTGTTTCCCCGCACGAGGCACATTCATCCCTTCGTTTTCCCACTTGGCTTCTCCAGCGTCTCCTAAAGGCTGAGCGTACGCCGGA
>NW_010536255.1:9110-24664 GCF_000687285.1 Phaethon lepturus | reverse complement strand
GTGTGCAGGGAAAAGATAAATTCTCGACTTACTGCGACTACAGGAAATGACTTAATGTTGTACTGAAAAGGTGTGTGGGGGGAAAGCTCCTGTTTTTCCAGTTTCCTTGGCATGCTGAAGAAAAGCTTTGTCTACAGACGGTATAGCTGCTTTCATGGCAATCCTTCATTGCTTTTGGCTACCACAGGACACCCTGGGCAGCAGATCGAAGGAGGATGCTGCTCAGGGAAAACTTACCTTCCCTGGCATGGGGAGAGAACGGGATGGAGACACAGACACAGGCAGACAGCTGTGAGGGCCACAAGAGCGGGGCTGACCTGAGCGGATTGGTATCTTGGTCCTGCAGTGTGGACAGCCTGTTCGGCAGACACCAACAACCCCCCGGCCCCAGGCCACATGTTTCTGCTGAAAGACCACAGTCCCAGTATGCTTGTGGTATTTACTTATAGATGCACCCAAAATAGCCATCTAAATACCAGAGTGGAAGCAAAAATACATGCATGCAGACATACTTTAAGCACATAAGCGCGCACAGCTCCTTCCAGCAGCACTGCCTCAATGTCAGGGAAGGAGAAAGTCTCCATGACTCTCATTGCCAGGGAGGGAATGAAGCAGACCATACTCTGCAAATTACTCCTCTTCCTCTCCAAAGTCAGTGCTCTGTTCCCAGATTCTCATCCTGGCTACATTCCCCACAGACAGCAACTCTCCACACCCCACAGCTCCTCGCCCTACGTTGGTCACCTTTCCTTCCCGCTTGCACCCTAGGTTTGTCCCCGCTCTCACACAAGCCCTCATCCCCTGTAGTCGTCTGATCTCGTTCTGCCTTCTTCGCACGCTTTGGATTTCTCACCCATTTTCTCTACTTACATCCATTTGCTTGCTGCACCAATTCTAACTCCAAATCTGATTATACTCTCATCCCAGGCTTGGTTCTAGTCTCTTCACCTAGCCCATGTAAATTCAAGCTCCATCAGTTTTACCTGTTCTCCCATTTTTCTCAGTTCTTTTCCTCTGCTTGTCTCGGTCCTTGTCTTCCCACCCAGCAACATCTCCGATTCTCCCATCACTACACCAGTGAAGTCAGACAGCTCCCCAAAACTGTCCTTGGGCACAATGCGTAAGTGTTGAATGTGGGAGGGAGGAACCGACTCTTTGGAAGTCCCAGCACTTAAGAATTAATGCATCTTTGGAAAAATATTCATAAAACCTCTGAAAAGACATGCAAATCTCATATTAAGTCGTAAGAGCCAAACTGGAATCTCAGATATATTTTTCTTCCTCATGAAATGGTATTGCTCAATGGAAACCTATAAAAAATAAATAATAATAAAAAAATAATCACACTCGCGCTGAATCCCTCACTAAACCTCTCCACAACACCTACAGGCAGCTCAGTGTCTTCACAACAAAATCCCTTTGGTCCTCAGCTTAAGCTGGCAGCACTACCAGGACACAGTTCGTATCTGCCCCTCCACAAGCATGAGACTGCGTGTGGAGCTGACTGCCTATTGCTTCTCCTTAAAACACCACAGTGAGCACTTCGCCAACACAATCCCAGTATTGTGAGTTGGTCTCTGGAGACATTGCTTGATTACTTTAAGACAAAGGAGGATCAGGCATGCGATCTACCAACTCCACAACACTGATGCAGCCTGCAGGAGCTGTGCCAAGCCTTTGTGCATTTTGCTGTCTCAGAGAAAGGGCCGAAACGGGTGTGCCTGTTAAGAAGGAACAAAGCAAAATGGATGGCTGTTTTCAAGCAATAAAAATGGTTTTGTTGGATCCAAAACAAACAAACAAACAAAAAATCTAGTAAAAAGGAAATGAATAAACACCTGATAAAAGTGCAGCCCTGCTTCCTTTCAGCCCTTAGGTCCTGGATGAACCATGGATGCCCTTACTCCCTAGCTTTGGTGGGCGAGTACCAAGTGCTACAGAAGCAGGTACCTCCTGCTAACCTCGGAGGAAGCCATATCTATTTGCCCTTCAGCCAGAAGGCAAGCCTTCACACCAGAGACCTCAAGTGATCAAGGGATTCTTAGCCCATTCGCCCCAACACACATAGAAGTATTGTAGCAAATACCGGGCAGCACAAACACCCTTGCTAGGCATCTTTCTCATCCTTGGCCAGCTGATCATGGGCACTGCTAAAATTAGAAGAACTATTCCTCAGTCTCTGTAGTAGCTCAGGCAAAGTTTAATCATGTCATTGCATTACACCGAAACGGTATGTGCAGATGCACAAACACAGACACTGTGAAAAAAACGCGGCAGACACTCCTGTTTTCTTCTGAGAGATCTTTAAAAGCAACGAGACACAAACACATCATGCTTTTAGGCCAGTACCTGTGAAGTAAAATGCTCTGTGAAGCACAGAAGCCTCATTGTGGTACTGTTGTTATTAATGCATTTCTCCAGAAGTATGCAAAGACTTCATTTCCCTGTCCCTGCTGCAGGGTAACCATGGGCAGGACACAAGCAGCATTTTAAAAATGCACTCTTCACTTCTCGCCTTCTGCACTGCTGGGACTGGCTCTGTCCAAACATTCCAGTCTTGCCAACTTCTATTAAATTATATCCCATCCAATGCACTACACAAGAACATCAGTATATTAAAATATCGAGTCAGCCCTACCCGAGTCCACACTAATCATGTCTGCTCCCAGACCAGGAGAACTGGGGGAAAAAAAAGGACATTTAGTTGATGTGCTTCAAGACTTTGCGAGGAGGGAAAAGCAGTGAAAATGTGGGCAGACACAGAATTTTCGTTCTGCAAGCTAGGAAAACTTTACTGTAAAGCTGCCTTGGAGAGCCCAGGAAGAGCAAAGAGAAGCAACTGAAGATGTATTACTGAAGCTAAAAGTCTAAGATGCCTTGAAAAATACAGACATCACATTTGAAGCCTTCTCTCCCCATCTGGTTATGATATCTGCTCTAAGGCATTTTTATCTTGGATCTGACTGCTGTTAAAGAAGTCTTTTCCATTGAAATAATGTTATGAATAACAGAGTCTCCTTCCAGAGTTATGGCATAAGACAATTCATAAAGAATGCTGCAGAGGAAAAATACAGAGGCAATAGCTGGCATAAATGGAGTCGAATCAGTATCTGTATATGCTTTTGGTTTGAAAAATTATCTGGGGCAGGAAAAGAGGGGATTAAAAAAAAAGAGTTCTGACTTTTTGATTCTTCACTGCAGCAGAGAAGAAATTGATGCTTTCACCCTTCTCCTCCCACCCCCAATACTACTTTTGTTCTCTTCTCTTTCTGTTCTTCACTATACATAAACGGGTATCAGCCTCACCTTCTGAAAAGAACCAAAACACATGAGGTCAAGCACTTGTTCAAAAAGAAAAAGCAGAATGGAATAATTAAGAATTTCTTTTTCATTCTCCTTTTCAGGTGTTGGGATTTGAATGTAAGTTAAAACAAAACAACAACAATAAAAGCACTTGGAAAATAGACCGTAGCCTTGCAGCACACTCATTTGATCAGCTTTGTTTTGGCTAGCAATATACAGACAATCCCATGAAATTACTAGCTCTCCGACAATTCAGCCCAGCTCTCCAGTATTTTCAAAGGTGGGGAGAAAAAAGCCCAAAACCCAAACAATCAATATGTCAGATTTTATGTTATTCCAAGAATCGAGAGGGAAAAACTTACAGACGGTTGTCTCTGTACTTTGCCACATGCAGCAGGAGCATCGAGTGTTTTATTTCCCCCTTCGCCGTTAAAGCAGACAGCGGTAGCATGAAGCACGCTGTGGGCACGGAGCTCGGGCTGCCTAGCTTGGGCAGCTCATCTCCCAGATGGAGGATGCTTACCTCCCAAAAGGAGGAGAGCCACCACAGCACAGCAGAGTCAAGCCACGAAGCTGCCCATGACGATACCCCGGTGCTGGCCTGAGCCCCCGTACTGGCGTGCCGGGATAACCCAGCTCAGCTTGCACAAGAAATGGCACAATTGCCCAGCATACCACGTCGTAGTGTAGATGTGGCTGGCAACACCTTCCCCTCTTTTTCTGCTATGGAAAAGAAACCAATAAATACCGACTTGTAAGAAAGTTAATCTGTTTTGCTACTACTCAGCTACAGCTGTGTCTGGAGCAAACGGGATATAACTCCTGATGCACCTGAGGCTGTGGAGTATTGGGGTACTACAGTCCAAACCAAAATGCCCCAGCCACAGAGGGATGATGGACCCTGCTACCAACACCACACTTACAGGTGCAGAGGATTCTCCTTTTATAGAGGAATTCCATTTACTGCATGTTTTACTGAAGACATAAATCTCCAGTGTAAAATGTTTGCTGCAAATTTAATCTCAAACCAAAATGAGGAGCAGAAAAATGATAAAATATTTTTATAAGGGTTTTAGATTAGTTTTTAAAAGTTGTGTGTCAATACCCAAATAAGCAGGTTTTTATTTCAAGATGGAGAAGCTCCAGCTCAGATATTTGTAGTGGCAAGCCTCACAGAAGTGAATTAAGGACACCACCTTAAGTCAATGAATATAAGCAGCAGCAAAGTTGAAGAAAAATCAGAGGGCTGCTGTGTTTCAGTTGTGCTGTGAACACAAACACTAGGGCACTGGCCTACCAGGCTGTATTTACCACACAACATTGGTAAAAGAAGGCATTTTAAGAATGGATCTGCTGTCTTAATACCATGCTCTTTCTAGAAGAAGTAGGACCCTTAAGGCGATAGAAGAAAAACTCAAAACAATCATACCACAATGCAAAGGCCATTGAAAGCATCAAAAGTCTTTCCATTGACTTAACTGGGCTCTTCCATTTGACTTGATCAACCCACAGTGAAAACAGTCTCTCAAGCAGTTATGTTCCACTGAATTTGAAGAATCTTAGTTGCTTAGCATTATACGAGGACATAGGATATACTAGAACTATAATAAAAATATAATAAAAATTTTAAGTGTTTAGTATTATACCAAAAACAAAGAGCCAGGTCTCATCTTGGTACCAGTGGTCAGATGGATGCACTAGTCTGGATGTCCCACTGTCACCTCCTCCTCAAGGGTCAATTCCCAAACCACACAACCATTTCTTAACCTTGTAAAAGATACTCCAACTTTTCTCACTCTTCTCCCTTTGCTGCATGTTTCCTAACTACATGATGACTGATGACTGTTCATAGCTACGAAAACCACAGCATTTTGATATCACATAGAAAATGCTCAGAATGCTCACCAGACTGCTACCAAAAGGCATATATATGTTGTGTATTTTTAGTGAACAGCCTTTTTGGTGTTAGGAGGGGGTCTTTCAAGGCCACATTACCTTTTTTTACACCATTGAAGTTTTTTTTTCACATGGTAAAAAAGAGTTAACTACAAGAGTTTATATCTGAACATCATATGACCACAACTAAAAATCATTTCTGTGAGCCAAGAGTAAAAACCACCTTTCAAAAAACACACCTCCTAACCCTCTCTAGAGTTTTTAATGTCTTAAGCTTTTACTTCTAGAATACCTGAACTGAAAACTTGTAGCACAGACAGAAGCTCATTTAAACTATAAAATACAGTCTATGAGAAAGTAATGCAAATTAATTAACCCTGAATAACGGATTAATCTTCTTTATGAGAAATCTATTTGGGGGAGGGAGGGGGCAGAAAAAAAGGCACAACCAGCTGTCCTGAGAGTGACTGCAATATGCCCGCCCTCCCCCAATTAACAAAATCTGCTTTATATTCTTGATAGCTCCCTTATTTGAGGTTGATAATAAGTCTCCTTTTCAACTGCTCTCACTTTCTGGGAATAGCTCTAGATCTGGCAGTTCTGTGGTGGGACATCTTGTATGTGCATCACCTCAAGGCTGCTAACCACGGAAACTCAAAACTAAGAGGCTAGTCTGTTTTGCTTCCATCCCGGTTTCTGACTCACTGGTCCCAGGGGAAATCAGACTACGGCTGGCAGGAAGCAGGGCATGGGTGGGAAAGGGATATAGTCATTAGCTTAGTCTACTAACTGCCCTGCCAGCGGCAAGGAGGAGCAGAGCAGAAACCATGGTGGAGGCTGCTGCTGTTGTCGACAGCGCTGCCGCCTCTGGTTAGAAACTATCTAAAAACAGTGGCAAACGGCTGTCACTGGGTGCACGGCGGCTCTGAGCATCACCAGCAGGTCCACCATCAAGCAAGTCAGAAGCAAGCAGCAGCTGCTTTGCACTGATGCGCTTCCTAACTCATCCTCTGGAAATGCCACTTTAACCAACGTGCTGTGTCAAAAAACACAACTGAGGAAGAAAAAGCTTGCCTTACATCGAAAGCAAACCGCGGAACCGGTGACGGAGGCTTAGTTGGCTCAGCCACAGAAAATGCTCTCCTTTGAAAGATGCTTATCCCCTCATAGCAAAGTTAGCCTCCTGCTCTCTCAAGTATCACTGGGAAGAGCGACAAACGTGTCAACAGTCATCCTTTTGGGCTTGAAATACGGGGCATCTTAGTCCTGTTTACTTACATCTGAAAACCAAGTCCCAACCAGTATGAATTTATTCTTTCCAGGCACCTGCTTCCATGTGCATTTTTTCATCTTGCAGTATTTGTCTACTTGAGAACAGCCCTTCATCGCTGCCTGAAGCATTTATTTCATTCACTTTCTACTGTGTGCACACTTACTGGGTTCAGGCACATCTGTGACCAATGAAGAAACATTCAATTTAAAGATACTTTCCAAATCAGACTAATTCAACCCTGGCAAAATAAGGTATGTTACGGCAAAAAGTAGACACCAGTCACAAGGTCCTCACAGCCTGGGAGACAGCCATACAATGTGCTCTACCGAACACAGTAGGAGAGCACTCAGTTTCAGACTGCCATAGCCTTCCTCTCCGAAAATACATCCCAACAGATCTGGGCTGACTGGTTCAGCCAGCGATGCTGATGAACGCGAGGTGGAGTCCCAGTGTTGGTAAGGCAGTTTTGCTGTCCTCTGCTGCACAGAAGAAACCCCGAATCTCCCCTGCCTCCCTTGCCAACCCTTGAAAATGTGGCATACCTGCCCTGCTCTTCCAACAGTACATCATCCCCTGTTACCTTACACCACTTCATTGTCACAAGAAGAATGAGAAGGGAAAAATAATTACAAAGATCAAGACTTGCATCCACATAGTAGGATGGGCTTTACAAAACCCAGATATAGAGCTGGCAAAGCAGAGCACTCTTCCTTCTTCACTCATTCAGATCATCTCCCCACTCCCCAGGGGGACCAAAGGAGTCATGGATGCAAGCCAGGTGTTTGCCTGAAAACATCTTTTAACACAACTGTGTTAAAAAGTGTGTAAAAGTTGTGTAAAAACACAACACACGCATCAGTGTTACCTGCTGAGCCCAAGCAAAGAAGGCTGTGTTTGCTTTCTAGCCAAGAACAACTGAATCACAAACCCAAAATATTTAGATTTATAATATCATTACCCTTCTGTGCCTATAAATCTCTGAAGAGGTGAGAAGCGGAGACAGATACATAGGGCTATTGTAACAGGAGTAACCATCAGGAAAGAACCATGGAATATAAACCTGGGATATAAACCTGCCATGGAATATTAAAAATGATTTACAGTTTCAGTTTGGCCTTACAGCTGTGCACACAGTGGAAAAAATGAAAGAATTGTCTTCTGCAAGAATGGTTCTACAAATATTTGTATTTATGAATCCTGGAAGGACATTATTTTGTCACATGCTGACCTCCATAAGGAAGGTGCATAATCAGTATGGTATTTCAAATACCGGGAATTGTTCCCTCCTACCCCTTTTTGTATTAATCTAGCACTGATTCCTTGTGTGAGATAAGACGTGTGTTGCCTTCCAAACTTCAAAAGCATAAGCAATTTGCATTTTCCAAAAACACTGAAAGTTTTTTCTCTGCACTTAAAATAGTTCAGACCGATGAAATGATTTTCTGCAAAAGTTAAGAAAGCGATCATCAGAGAAAATATGGAAAAGGTTATAATTAGAAGTAATTCATTATGCACATTCTAAATAGCTGAAAACACTGGCTTATAATTGGAAGTCTAGGAACAGTGTTCAAGATGAGCAACTTGAAGGTAACAGCTACCTTTCTGCTGTTGAAACGATGCCTAACAGTAAATGGGTGCAGTGCTGCCTTCACTTGAGTGCTCACAACACCGACCTCCCGCTAGAAAGCAAGCCTGCATTTGCTGGAGGAAACAAAACTGCTCCCTATATAGCAACAAAACCAAAGACGCTACCAGAGGCGCGTGAAACCGCACGTGCGAACTCCCTTCAGACAGCAGCACGGGTGAGACAGCCCGGCTAACTGGGCACTGTTAAAAAACAAGGAAAAAACCATCCCAACTTAATGCCCTGTAAGAACGTGGAGGGCAGGTTTCAGCTGCACTACCCGGGGTGCCCCCGTCCCGGTTCTCAGCTTGCGCGCAGCACTGGCAGAGCCAGACATGAGCATCTCCCCTCTCCTCCCACCCCGTCCGAGGGTCCCACTTACCGATCCACCCAGAAGCAAACCCTTGGACATTGGTGCCTTTAGTTTTTCAGGAAATTAAGTCTGAAGCACACTTTCCCTTGCCTTAAAGGGAGTGCGTATTCCTGACACATCAGCAGGCAAGCAGCCCAGAGGTTGCTACAGAGCATTTATTTATACTCATTTGGAATTTCCTGAGACGGTCCCAGCCCGGCAGCCGGCCCAGTGCAGCGCCAGTGGTTTCCTTCACAGCACTTCAGATGCTGCGTGACGTCTCCGGCTCCCCAAGGGTTAAAATGCGTGAAATGGACAGCAGGATAAAAGGAAACATACACTAAATGACACACTAAAAAAAAAAAAAAAAATTTTTCGTATTTTTTTTCTCTGATGAAGACAGATTAATTCCCCAGAGGGAATTAAAAGTTCAGATGACTTCTCTTCCACCCGCTCTCCTTTTCTCCCTGAGCCCTTCACCCCCACCCCCCTCATTTCTCACTCCCACATGTGGACAGAGAGCACAGAAAGGTTCATTGATGTAATTCAGGCAGAACAATTACCTCTCTTGTAACCACCACCCCTTGCAATTCTGCCTGTGTTACATTCAATCTCGTTTTGTTTATGCTTCTCAAATGCAACTTATAATTTGAGGGATAAAAATAAAAACTTTTAGTATGAAGTTACAGACACAAACAGTTTTCTTTTTTTTCCCTGAAACATGGCCAAAATATACAAGATACCCTTCATGCTAGTTACAAGCACTTTCAAAATGATGTACAAACATATTTGATTTTCCCATATTCAGTGTTCTTGTTTCCACATAACACCAAGTATTAACTCAGGTGAAGATAACTGGGACCCCAGATGCAGAAAGGGTCACTTCTCAGCATCACATGGAGACACTCCAAGGCCTCGGCACCATCGCTCTTCACCTCTGCTTACACTAACAGTTGCTGTAGCATAGACAAACACGAACTCCAGAAGTAAACGGGCAAGGGGAAAGGCTAATTCAACAACGGTCCTAAGACTTTACAGGACTGAAGAAGAAGAGTTTCATTACCATGCCTTCTATCCAGATTCCCACAAACAGGTAAAGAAAAAAAGATACATGAACTTGTTGAAATAATTTCCAAGATCACTGCAGATTGGAGGAGTTGTGCTTCAAACAGAAGTGGGATTTTGTGCTGAAATAACAGGAGAGAGGTCCAAGTCCTCCACAGCACCTTCAGCTAATAATGGCACAGACTTACAATAAAAGTGTTTCGTGGACGTGTCTAGTGGCTTCAGTGGTATTTAATATGAAGCAAAGTAATATTTAATACTTACAGGCATCAGCTTTTGGACTATAAATCCTGCCCTCTAGGTAATTTTACATTTATTTCCTTGAATTACAAGTCATTGATGCATACACTATAAAACACGGGCTCCCAAAAAAAAGCCCAAAGAGGGTCTCTAGATGTAGCCAACTTGTTACATCTATGGACCACAAAGGTACTGCATTTTCAGTGAATTTGGTTTGCTTTGGTCTCTAACTACCCCATCCATAAAGAAAAGCAGCTCTCCATAAACACTGCTTTGGGAACAGCTTCTAACCATGCTTTGAAGTTTCTCCTAAAAGACAAAAACTCTAAGGCAGCTGAAACTCAACCCATGCTTTCTGTTCAGGGAAACAAAAAGCAAAAATTCAGCCCTTGAAACCCTGCCCAGAGCCTGCAGCCACTGCTTTGTGCTTGCTGCCCTTCAAGCCCTGTCTTTCAACCTGCAGAGCGAGTGACCAGCCAGGTGAGGACAAGCAGTGCACAGCAGCACTGGGTATTACTGGTGGGCATCTCTAGTTCTGTTAGCAGGTTCTTTACAACCGGACGGGGAGAACATGAAAATACCCATCTAGTTTTCTTCTGTGAAAAACCTGTGACATCCAAGGTAAAGTATGAGAATAGAGGATATGGCCAAAACATCCTTCTCAAGAGTTAGGTTTCTGCTCAGAGGGAAAAAAAAGTTATGTGATTTAATTTTTCTAAAAAAAAAAAAAAAAAAAAGAGACAGCATGATACTCTGTTTAAAGAAGAACAGATTTAGCAGCTGTCTCCACATACTCCATCTGTTTATCATTACTCTGTGGTTTCAAGGGCTTGACATCTGCATGAGCCCTGCACCAAGTCACGCACCTTCAGCGGAGTCTCCTCAAAGCTTGGTCAACTCAGCAGGCTGAAGAGGACCTGCCACAAGTGCAAGCAATAACCCATAACATGTATCAGCACAGTCCCTTGTCCAGCAAGTCAAATATGGAGGTACATGTCTGGGTTGGCACCAGCGAAACCTAAAGGCAAAGAGCACACTTGTATTTATTCTCTTGGCCTTTGAAACCATTATGGTGCCAAATGAACTCATTCAGCTACTGTTTAGAGTAGAAACAAAAGTGAGGTCAGAGCATGGCTCCCCAGTGACCAAAAGCCCTGATTTGGTCTGCAGCAGAGCCAATGTGAGATTTGGTGTATGGGCAGCCCTCCAGCTCGTAAATTCTTATCTAAAGAGCAGGTTATCTCACACTCCTTTTGAAAACAAAAGGTAGAGAGGGCACAATGGATCTGTGAAAGGCGATGGATGAACCGCAGCTCTTTAAAACATTTGCCTCCAACAGACCATTTCCTCAGCACTGGAGTGGCTCTGCTTGGAAAGAATTAAATAAATTGCCCAACTACAACGATCAGGTCCTGGGAGCACAGAGCTTGGCCTGACTCACTACTCTCAGGTTTATGTTCCTACCCCCAAAAACATGGGTGTTGCATTTTGGTGAAGGCTGGATATGGGGTTCTTGGTTTTATTTTGGTCCATTTTGTTTTGGGAGACAGGGGTGGCATTGCAGTGGGTTTGGGTTTTTTTTCTTTACAGCCTTTCAGAATTTGGCAGCTGGTTTCCATAGAATGATTTAAAACCCGCTAGCCATTCAAAGTCAGATGTGAGTCTGATCTGGCCTACCCACCTTGTCCCTAGCAGATGCCTCTGGAAAAGCGTAAGAAAGGCAAACATACAACAACATTTCTCCTCTCAGCTTCCATAAACCTGCAACCCAGAGACTTCCTGAGCCGGGGGTGGTCCAGGACTGGTTTCAACTCACAGTGTCAAATGTGTATTTTTCAGGGTAGCTGGTAGGTATTCAGTAACGGGGTTCAGAATGTCAGACTGCAGCTGATATGTTAGTACTGTAAGGGGATCTACTGGTCAAGTGCCTGGAGATGCAGTTATGGATGATTAGTCTCACCCAATGACTATGTAACACTCAAAACTTCTGCATGAGAGACTTTGCATGCTACAGTCAGGTGCCTCACTAGTTAGCAGCTACCCAAAGAGTATGCAACTGAAAAATGTGCCCTGTGTCGTCGTTAAGTGTTCACTTGGTTTAGCTTCACACAGAACAAACTTCAACTACTTGGTATTTTTTGTGTCATGAGGCAAGTCATGATCTCTATTCATCTCCCAGTATGACTCCTTGGAAAAGCTTATGGTAAGAAGTCTTGTTGTGGGACCAAGAAGACCATTCAAGCCTTCAAATTTGGTGAAATCTTATTTTTTCTTCTTTTTTTTTTCTTTTTGTACGGACAGTCAGGCATACTTGCTTGTTTCTACTGAGGTGTTAGAACGGAGCAAGCTAGCAGCTCAACTTGCAGCTCCCAGCAGGGCTTCACAGGTCAGCTTTGCTTTCCCATTTTGCAGAGACAAAAAGTGAATGACACTGAACATGTACACATGAGAAAGGAAAAATCCATGGATGCAAAAGAAAGACACACATTCTCAAATCTGAAAATACATGTACGGGCTTCTTATGCCACAGACAAGGATGCAAAGTGAACTTCTGCCTGTTGGAAACTCAAGTGGAAGCATCAGCCTAGCGACTGCCTCCTGGTGCATTTGAACAAATCAGACTTTTTGGTGGTGGATCCTGCCAGTGTGGAAGGTACCCATGCCGTGTGCTTCAGTTGTCACCCCCCATTTATGCAGCTGAGCAGAGGCAGAGCATGCAGGAGGGAACTCACAGCTTTGCCAGGGAGACTGTACAGGCTATGGTTTTAGGCATCTCTCTCCCACCTGGATCAAGACTGCAGTCAAGCACCTTGGATTTCTAGTAGCAAATACTAATCCAGAAATACTGCACTTCTGCCCACAGTAGCATACCGATTATACAAAAGGCTGAGGTAAGGAAAAGTGCCACAAAAACTGGCGAAAAACCAACTGCCACACATGACTAAACGAGGACCCACGGGCAAGACTATGCATGTCCATTAATAATGTGCCATCTCACTGATAAACAATGCATGCAGTATGTCACACAGCAACAGGATCAGAGAAGGACAGTAAACAGAATCATTGAATGATTAAAGTTGGAATCAAGATCATCAAGTCCAACCATCAACCCAACACCACCATGCCCACTAAACCATGTCCCAAAGTGCCATGTCTACACATCTTTCGAACAACTCCAGTGACGTTGACTCCACCACCTCCCTGGGCAGCCTGTTCCAATGCTTGACCACTCTCTCAGTAAAGAAATTTTTCCTAATATCCAATCTAAACCTCCCCTGGTGCAACTTGAGGCCATTTCCTCTCATCCTATTGCTAGTTACTTGGGAGAAGAAACCAACACCCACCTCACCACAACCCCCTTTCAGGTAGTTGTAGAGAGCAAGAAGGTCTCCCTTCAGCCTCTTCTTCTCCAGACTAAACAATCCCAGCTTCCTCAGCCATTCCTCATAAGACTTGTTCTCCAGACCCCTCACCAGCTTTACTGCCTTTCTCTGGAGATGCTCCAGCACCTCAATGTCCTTCTTGTAGAGAGGGGCCCAAAACTGAACACAGGATTCAAGGGGCGGCCTCATGAGTGATGAGTACAGGAGCATGATCACTTCCCTACTCCTGCTGGCCACACTATTCCTGATACAGGCCAGGATGCTGTTGGCCTTCTTGGCCACCTGGGCACACTGCTGGCTCATGTTCAGCCAGCTGTCAACCAGCACCCCCAGGTCCCTTTCTGCCGGGCAGCCCCCCAGCTACTCCTCCCCAAGCCTGTAGCATTGCACGGGGTTGTTGTGACCGAAATGCAGGACCCGGCACTTGGCCTTGGTGCTACACTCAAGTTTCACACAGTGATGTCTCCCCTGCTGCTGTGGTCTTGGCTGTTGTACCTAGTGTCTTGTCCGGCAGGTAAAAGGGCTGAGATGGTCTGGCTGAGCCATGTGACTGCTTGTAGACTTGTAGCCTTACAACTTTTCTCTGCAGAGGAAGAGGGAAAGTGATTTTCCCAGATTTGTGAACAACACATTTCCCACCACACTGAAGATGGGTTGTGAGGACGAGACTGTGCGTTAAAGGCAAAGTGAGGAGCAGAGGAGAGTTGGGTATCAGGGTGGAGGAGGGTTGGGTATCAGGATGGAGGTGCAGGCTGTGCTCCCCAGGGACTGCACCCAGGGGAAAAGTCTCTCTGTGCCCTCAGGGAGAGCTGGGGTGAGACCGAGCACTGGAGGAGGGGGCCGAGAGGGATGTCAGGGAACAAAAGGAAAGGACAAACACCCTGGATGGTAGACACGCTCTCTGAGAGCAGAGGAAGGGAACAGGACTGTAACTAATGATGGCAAGGGAGAATGGCAAAAGTCTAAAGGGCGATGCAGTGGATGCACAGTCTTGTGAGCACGTTCAAGTACTGGCAAGCTTAAAATCTATGTAACTGCCATCTGTCTCCACGCGGAAAAACAGAGGACAAGAGCAGAAAAGAATGATTCTAAAATACGCTGCTTTTTTTTTTTTAACCTTTTAACTTAAGATGTGGAAAAACATGTTTCTGCTGCAGGGAGGAGGAAGAAGGGGAGAAAGGGCTCTGCCATTGACTTCTTGAAGTGAAAAACACCGTTGATCCTCATAATCCCTTCAAACATGACTGCTCTGATCTTGTCTTTGTGCTTCTACCATACACAAATGTCAGTCCACTTTTTAAACCACAACCATGCATATAATTGTATTTTATTGCATGGTACTTTTTGTGGTGTTTGGTTTTTTTTTGAAAGCAGCACACTTTAGATTTATTGAGCAGTGTAGGTGAAGTGTTAAAACTTGACCTGTTTGCTAGGATTAGACCTGAAATTCCAGTAACAGCAGCTAAGCTGCACAAGTGTTTTCTTTTTATTATTAGATCATCTGCAACCCATAGGACGGTGCTCCAGGCAGAGGGGTTGGGTTTGTGAGAAGAAGGTAAGGAAGGGGCTAGGAGTACATCAACAAACATGCCCCTCAGCGATAACAGACTACTCCAGACCGGTGATGTCTGGTTTACATAGGGAGAACAATCTGTTCCCAATTATCAGTTAATTTGATCCTCACCCTAATCTGACCAAACCTTCAAACATAGCTATTAAAAACAGTTTCCACTCCCTCCCTCCATCCGTCCCTCTCCTACTTTCAAACAAATACTGAAGAGCAATACAGAAATATCACAGACATGTCCTGGATGTTGAAGGAAAGCAATATATTGTTATTTAGAAAAAACATATAGGAATATATTAATGAAAAAAAAAAGAGAAGACAGTCACATAAAACACTCATTACAGCGTGAAATAACTAGGGAGGAGAAACTCAGCAAGAAAAAGGGATAGGCTGTGAGAAGGAGTAAGGGTCACATTACCTACTTCTACAGGGAAGAAAGTATTGTAAGCAGATGGACCAACAGCATGAAAGAATATGATGGGATCTCACACTCACTTACCTCTCCAAGCATCTGAGCACTTAATTTTGTCAAAGTCTGTGTGAAGTCAGGTGAAGAAAAAACTCAGGAGACTGTATCTAACACAGACAGAGCACGTGCTGTGAAGAGTTGTGAAGAGTTAGAGAGATTGAGGAGGGGGAGAGCCCTGTTTGGACCTGGCTGATCTGCTAAACTCATACACTGGAAGCTGCAACGTGCATCCCACTGCAGAGGTCAACCATCACTTTCAGACAATATGGTCAGTGCAATTTCCGGATGAAATCAGAGGAGGGAATGGGAGAAAGAAAGGGGAGGATGGCCAGAAGCACGCTTCTCTCCCAAAGCTCAGAGCTGGTCACACGGGGACATCCCA
>NW_010536255.1:890-9079 GCF_000687285.1 Phaethon lepturus | reverse complement strand
TCTGTACTCTGTCAGCAAGGGGAGTCGTGTTTCCAGAGGAAGGAAATGGAGATAGAGCAGCAATGCCAACGTGGGCAGCCCAGGCGCTCCCTCAGCCCCTTAAAACTGTTGTAAACCGTGATACAGGAAGGGCGGCCCTTCTGTCATCTCTCATCCAAAACCCTACAAAACGGCACGAAATGAGGGGAGGAGAGAGGTGGCTCTTAAAAGAAGCTTCCCAAGGACTTCTGCTCCAGCAGTAACCCTTCTGCAAGGAACATGCCTAAATGCAGGCACTCAGTGTTCACGAATAGAAGACAGCCAGCTGTAACCAGGCTATTTCCATCCAAGCCATTTCCCTGGGGGACCATATCCTTTTAAAGGCAACAAAATCCCTTCCCACAGGGAGGAGATTCATACACATTATTCATAAACTGCTTTCTGCAGGAGAATCCAGGGAGGGAGTGAGGAATCCTGTAGATTAGTTTTGAGGAAACATACACTCTTTTGGGCTAAATGGCCCCAAGATTTGCCAAGCCGTGTGTCTTGAGAGTGGATGGAAGGAAAGAGATGCAGAGAGAATAATTTTTCAAGTCTGGAAAAAGTTTATTCTTGGTGTTTTTCCCATGGCACGTGCCTGCCCTGCTACCAGTGCTTGCCCCCCACCCATCCTCACGGGCTGCTCCTCCACGCAGGCAGCTCTCACCTGACCGCCACCAGATCAGTGCAAAGCAGTGACTTCCATCACAAGACCTAAAGGCTTTTATCACTGTTAATCGCCACCAGTTCAGTAAGGTTGCAAGGTACCATGAACACCAAGGCGTGCCCGTTGAGTCCCTAGAGCATTATTGGCTTTGAAATACAAGATCAGCTCTCTTAGCTGCCTCCGAGGGTGTACAGGGCATGTATTTCCACAGGGAGCAGCAGCAGGCCACGTGAGATGCTGCCCATGCAAGTGCATCTCAACAGCTCAGACCAGGAAAGCGTGCATTGCTCCCTGAGCGAGCCTGCGTCAGAGAGGGATGAACAGAGTCCTCTGTCTAGGAGAGATGTAAGAAGTTTCCGGGCAGCTGCAGAAGATAATCCAGAACAAGACACAACTGCAGTAATCTTTGAACAAAAGACAGACCGATTAAATGTTACGTTTCTCACGGTGCTTTGTCCTGCTGCAAAGCTTCTGCATCTTGTATGGCTTTGTGTCTTGGGCCATCTGCTTCCCACCACATCCAATTTCCATTTCTAAGGACTGGGCTATCTGGACCAGACTGCTATGTCCTCAGCTCCTAATCACACTGTATTTACTGTATCCGTTCTAGCTTTTTCCTGCCCCTTCCCTTTCCAGAAGAGTCCAACATCAGTCCTGAAGGGCATTCTTCATGCAGCAAGTCCTCTGTAAAAGAAGACACGTGATGCCGGATCTTCTGTGATAAAGGCCTACAGGCTGGGCAAATGCAAATCAATGTGCTTTCAAGCTCTCTGTTGCAGCAGCAAATGCACCCTTGGATTACAGGTATCAACTAGCAGTTGCAGAAGAAACAAGTATTACTTCAAGTAGAAAGTTGGCATTGGCCATGAGATCATGTGCTCCCATCTCCAGCCATCTGTCCTTATGGCAGATCTGGCATCAGAGAGTGTACTACAGCATACTGATGGAAATTTTGATACACCTTATGATAGGGCTGATGTGAAATCAATGGAGGCTCACTCACCCTTCACCCCACAGATTTCAGGGTCCCACCCTCCCTTGTTTTTAAATACTGGGCACCACCAGAGTGACTCACTAGATCACTCGTGGGTGAGGCAGGAGCAGGATCCCCGTGACAGCCCTGCATGCCATCTGCCTATCCAGAAAGCACAAGGCTACATGGCAATTCAGCAGGCTCTCCAAATGGCAAGAGTCTCCCACCAGCTGCCAAAGCACACCTTCGGCGTACACCCATCCCCATTAAATCTGATGCTTATCGGACACAGGCTTGGAACAGGGAGCGTGGCAGGGGAGCAAGCCCAAGCTTAAATAGCCTCTCATCACACAGCCCTGACTCAACCAGATTACCATTGCTTGCGTGGCTGGTTTGATAAAAATACAAACTCACCTGAACCCTGGTCATTTGCATCTGCTCAGCTAAGCAAACTCAGTGCATTTAAGGCTGCTAAGTTCAGAGCTTGGGGTGTCAGTAGCCCTACAATGACACGGTGGCACCTACCCCGCAGGAGAGCAGTGGAGAGAGGCTGTCTCCCCCAGCCGCAAGACTCAGGAGCAAAAGCTTTGTCGGACCGACTGCTACCTAGCAATCCAACACTTCCAACGGCTAACTTCTTCATGGCTGTAGGTTCCCATTTATTGACCGAGGGTCTGCAATGAAAACTGGTGGATATTCTGCTACAAGTAGTAATAGAGGTAATGTTCTGATGCACAGCACTTTCTTCTTAGACTACACTTCAGATCATTAGTCATGCAAAACTCCATGCCGATTGCCTAAGACTGTATGCATCAGGAAAATCAAATCATAGGAGAGCCTCTACCTTGGATAATCCAGTAACTGAACGGAAAGCGTGTCTACAAATGTTTATTTGTTGCAAATCAATGAAGAGGACATGTATGATAAAAACACTTGCTGTAAGCAAACGTGTGTTCTATTATATTGGCTTCAATAAAAAGGGTTAATAAGTCAACAGGGGTTTTCATAATACTTTACAACAGTTGCTTAAGCATTTATATTCCAGCAGATGAAAAGCACATTTATTAAACATTTGGTCTTTGAGTCACGCTGATGTTAATATCTCAAACAACATTAATTCAGGCAAGAGCCTCTTGAAATGGCCTCATTCTCCGACTAACTGGTGCATAGTTATAACTTCACTGAGGAGTCAAGAAAAATGCTCAGACACAAAACACATATAACCAGAGGCACACAGGGTGCTGCAGAGGAACTGCACATATATAAAATAACCTGGGGGACACCAGTCTGCTGCAGGAGAACCTAGATATAAACTGTGTTTGTATCTACCACCAAACCACCTGCTGTCCCGCAGCCCCTGGCTGGCTCTCCAGAGCAGAGGTGGATGCCCGGGTCTGCTGGGGTGACATCTCCCTGTCCCTGGGAGGCTGGAAGTGAAAGGAGTAAACTGGGAGCAAAGGTACTTGATGCCTGCACACTGGCTATCACAGCACCAATTCCTTGCTCTACAGGTGCAAGGAAACCAACAGTAAAAATGATGGTGACGTGCTACAATGCCACTGCTTTAAGAACTGTGTAGAAATCTGAAGGAGGTAAAAAGCATATAGTGGAGTTAAACACACAGGAAAATAATTCAAATAAATCCGTGTAAGATGTAGTACTCCTGTAAGTAGAAGGATCTTAAGAGTGGGATGGGAAGGCACGGAAACACAAATACTTAAACAAGAGTGAGGGGGAAGGTGCAGACAGAAGGGAGAGAAGAGGAAGGATCAGGGAAATCTCAGGCACCATGTACAGAAAACAATAGGCATTTGCTTTACAGCAAAGAAAGGGTTTGTGCAACAGCCTTGCTATACTGACCCCTGCAGCCCGCCCCCCTGAGGGACACTGGAAAAGCGCTTCTTCCGTTAAAACACCTTTTTTGTCCCTGTGAAAGAGACGACTGACAATTCTTCAGTCTCTGGATACAGAGCGTGAGGTGCTTAGGGAAGTAAAATAAAACAGAGGTTTTCGTTATGGTTAGAAACCAATACGGTTTTTAATCCTTTATCTTTTCTAAATCAGTCTCCTACATTTCTTGTGCTGCTACCCTCTTTTCTAAATCAGAGTAAGTGGAATTGCACTGGAATTTCACACCACTCAGTGCCTTCCAGAACATGTGTTTTGAAAACAAAGTTTCAGCAAATCAGGTGTTAGTGAAAGGCATGAAAATCCAGCCAGTATTTCCGAACAGCCTGGTTAAGTTTTAGGCTTGTGTGCACTGTGCTTTCTTTTCACAGCTGACTGACGGACCTTTCTACAAATATCACTACAGAAATGTTTGCAGAGCCTCATTAAATAGATGATTTATGCACCACTCTCAGCAAGCACAGAAGCCAACAATTACTGGAAGTTTCATGCAGCGGTTAATGAAGACACTATTTCGAGAAACAATCACCTGTTTTTTTCTTTTTCTTGTACTATGCAAAGAGAAATTAATTTGTGTCACTAAAACAAGTCCTGCCTTCCAATAGCTCCCCACAGACGCAGGGGTATTTTGCAGCTCAGGCAGCAGCTCCTTGGACAAGTGCATGACATGCTCTGGACTTGATAATCTTAAAGGTCTTTTCCAACCTTAATGATTCTGTGTGATCCTTAACCCTGCTGAGCTTACCGGACCGAGCAAGAAGCTCAAATGCCACCGGTGCAGACTCAAAACAGCAAAACAGTTGCGACTACCCAGCACCCAACTGATAAAGCAAATTTTTCTGCAAGCACTAATTTATCTATCACTAGCGTTAAAGAGTCTCCAGCTATCCTCTGAGCAGATGACAGAGCTTTGACAGACCCTAGTCCAAAATCAGTACCAAGTCTCTAAACCAGCTTCCAAAACGTGTAAAAATGCTTTAATAAGCTTGCAGCTCACAGAAATAGAGTTCACAAGACCTCTTGTGCAATGAAACCAGGAACAGAGTGATAAAACTTGTAAGTCAGCAGCAAACAAAACTATTGACAAACCATTCTGAAGTCTAAATCACAGTCTCTGTTATTTATTCGCCACATTTAAAGTTCATGTCTTTACTGAGATTTGCAAGAGGCAGAGAAATTTATGATAAGGTGCTTTCATGGTAAAGTCATCACTTGCTTTGTAGCTTATCTCGCGCACACACACTCACTGAAAATATTTACAGCAAATGTACTTCCCATAAACACCCTTAAAAAAAAAATCTCTATACAAATGCAAATTAGCTTGATCCTTTCCTGGAAACAAGTTCCAAATTCAAGCATTCCTCTACAGATTTTATCTGCAGAAGCAGTCCATATAGGCTTGTATACTGAAAAAATTTACCGAAATGGCACACAGGCATAATCATTTAACAGTGCAAGTACTCACATTCTCGAGTTAACCAAGGCAAACCACTGCTCCTTAGTCACCTCATACTTGAATGCAGCTGAACATGTGGCCAAACTTGCCAAAATATTCAAGTAACATAAACGCGGCTTAGTAGTCCGTAACAAGTCTTTCTAGTTCTTTTTCCTGTTGCTGATTGATTCAGAGGGTGCAGAAAAACACCACCCCTGAAGTTTGTCTTTCCACTCTCAGAGCTCCACGCAATTAAGAAACTTGCTTCAATACCTCCAACGCCCAAATCAGTTCCTGCTCATCCAAAGGCATTCCCTCCCAAGCAGCACAGCAGGGTAACAAATCACAGATCTCTGCAGCCCAGCACTCTGTCCATTATGAACTGCTGAGGATTTGGAGACGCGGACATACACAGCTGCATGTTACAACGCCAGCCTCAAGGGTTTGCAAAGCCAACAAGTCCTGACAGTCTCTGCAAAATGTTGTCCAATTTAGTTTTGAATTAAATACTTGCAATTCATTATAGCGTCTTTCTACGAATACGGGAATAAACAGCTTCTACCCTGCAAGAAGCCTTGTTTGCATAACAATCCTGGAACTAAAACTTCATCTGGCATTAACACATCCCCAGTACAAGCATCTAACTTCTTTCAGACTTAACACGTCAGCCTACCAACTTTTTCAATAGCCAATTCTACTGTAGGGGGGGGAAATTTGTAAACCAATCAGTAACACTCCATGCACAATTTTTCTTTCCTTGTAAGCAGAGGGAATTGTTCTGCATGACTTACGTTAAAAGCGTATCACTAAAAAAAGTCAAGTTATGTGGGGGTTTTAGGCAGTAAACAGTGACAGTTAAGTCACACAGCAGAGGTTTTGAAGTCCGCCTTCTCAAAATGATTACAAAAGGTTACAAAAGGATATAATTTCTTTCTTGGAGAATATACTTCTAATTGTATTAAAAAGGCAGGGGAGAGAAGATAAAACACCCTTTTTCAGAGGTCTCAGGATTTAACATTGGTAAATTTAACCTTAAATCAACAACAGATAATACTAACTCCAATGCATTCATGTAACTTCCACTAGCCTTTAAAAAAGACTTTGTTTTGTGTAAATTGCAGATAATGACACTCCACATTTCTAATTTCCTGCACACAAAATGCTTTAATCCCTTGCACTAATTACAACAATTCTACAGTGAGCACAGCGAGTAATTTAGGATTTGTTTCCATACCAGAACATACTTTCAAAGGAGGCTGGTGCTAAAATCCACTAGATAAGCCAATTTTCAGTATGTGTACGTCATGATCTAGCAAGCAACATTTGAACGTAAGAGGGAGAAAAAAAAGCTGAAATTTCACACAACAACAACCAAAAGAGATGTTTCATGTTCCTTCCCTGGATATACCAAGTGCTCCCAGCCACTTCAGCCTTCACTGATAACTCCATATCCCATCATACCTACATGAGGAGGTCTCAAAAGAGCACCCACAAGCTCCTGCTGTGCACTTGAAATTTTCCATACAATCCCAACCGTAGCTGCCTCGGCTTTATTGGGCTACAGCTATGTTTGTGCAGTGATCAGGAGAACAGGAAAATATTGACACAACCGCAAGGAGGAACGCTGCTTTTATCAATCATTCTGCAATCTCTGCCCCTTCCTGACCTGTCAGTCCTCTGCAGCAACCTTTGAACATGCCAAGCAATCTATTCCAAGGAGTATCACCCAACCAAACCAGACATCTCGGGAGCTTCTTGAAATAGGGAAAAAGTGAAATGAACTGAACACCTCCTCCTGATGTTGCTTGAGAAATGCTTTTATGTTTTGACGAGAAGCAAGAAACAAAATTCAGCCTGACCAGTAAGGGTGACCCAGAAGGGCTGGGGATTTGATGTGTATAAACTGGTTAATCTCACAAGTTAATTACAGGCACAGGATAACAACCACATGACTTTTTGCAGCAAACCCCTCGGCCTCTCAGCGTCTGGCGTGCACCAGCGCAGATCGATGGAAGCAGACAGCACTGCAAGCTGAGCGACCCAGCGCCAGCCCTTACCTCTTTGCAAACAACTTTCCACACTTTAAATATTTAACAGATTATCAGGGTTGGGGGGGGAGGAGGGGACACAGGCTCTGATCTACCAGGAAATTAGTTTTCAGTATTTAACTGCTGCGACTTCCCTTTTCTGCTAATTTCACCATTTACAAACACAAGTTGTTTGTTTGGGGTTTTTTTCATTAACAATCTGAAGGGGGAAAAGTTACCTGTAGCACTGCCGTTAGTATTTGCTGGGTAGGCCATGTTTGCTCAGTGACACATCCAGAGCTCGGCTGTTAGGTGTCATGCAAACGCCATGCATCAAGTCCAACCAGACATGCAACCTGAAACAGACGAGAAAAAGGCCGTTAAAAACATACAGTTTTAGGAAGTTAGGTACATTAAGCATTAGGCTTTCTGAGTGTTTTAAGTCTCATTTTCAGGGCAAACTTCACCGTAGCAGTCACTTGCATTAGTTACAGCATCCTGGCGATCACAAAACCCACAGCTGTCCTGACGTCTGACGTCAAACCGTGGCTCTCTGACAACCTCCGAGGAGGACTGCTGCTCCGGATCTGTCCTCAGTGGGGATGTAACCAGCTGCATTTGCACTTGGCCTTGGGTTTTCTGGTCTGCGCTCAGCTTTTTTGCAGCTTGTCCCTAGCCTCCCTTGTACCTGGGCAGCTTCCTCGCGCTTACCAGCACCTACGTAAGTTTTAGCCTACCCAGAGGTTTACATAGGCAGGGTTAGAAGATTTTTAGGTGAAGAGCACCTACAGAAGAGCTGTACTAGCGAGTGGGGGACCAGCTGCCATTCCTGGGTTCAGATGCCCCCTGAGGGAGGGCCGCAGGACCCCACCACAGACGCAGCCAAAGCCAGCACCTGCACCCCCACCGCCCGACAAACCCGGTGGCCGACGGCTGCTGCTTGGAAGCCTGGGGGGGACACACCAACGCCATCATGGACCCTGGGCCGGCACGGTGCACGGCTGACAGTGAGGCCCGTCCCCTGCAGGCCCCAGCAGCGACAGATTTGCTGGGTGTTGGGTTTCCTTTCAACCCGCATGTGGCAGATGGAACTGAGTAGTGCTCGCCTGAAGCTCGGGCTGCGGGCACAGAAGACGGGCGGTGTCGCCCTGGGCAGGTGGC
>NW_010536255.1:0-859 GCF_000687285.1 Phaethon lepturus | reverse complement strand
GGGGAAGCCAAGCCAGAGGCTGAAGCAAAGGCAGCAGCAGGGTTGCAGCTCCCCGGCCGCTGGCTGGCTCTGCAAAGCCAGCCTTGGTGGCCCTGCAGCCGGGCTCCCGCGCGTCCTTCCCTGCCACCGTGGGGACAGCCCGAGCGCAGCCCCCATTCTCAGAGCAACGCATTTGACTTGTCTGGGGCTGCAGAGACGCCTCCTCTTGGCTCTGCTGCAGGTTTTCCACAATCCAAACAGCATTTCATTTTGTTGACTCAGACAGGTGGAGCTTAGGTGTAGGAAGAACGCCCCGCTTCGCCAACCCCCAGTCTGACTGACTCTGACAGCTCCTCAACAAACCAGTCTCATTTTTCCAATTATGTTTGATTTGGCTCTGACGGTACCTGCGTGGAAGTATCTAAAAGCTAAGCAGATTAGCAAAGGAAAAGAAAACCCAGAAATTAATTAGTGCAAGCGCAGTGTGAATCTGAGTCAAAGGTGTACTGACTGATGGAGAAGCTGGCTGTCTTTTACAACTGATGGAGCTCCATCACACAGGCTAATACAGCTTAGTCTTCCCCTTCAAGGAGCATAAGCACAAATCACTTCATTTTTGGTACAATCCGGACATGAATTTTCCAAGAATGCAGAAGGATATCCATTGCAACTCCTTCTCCCCAAGCTCTGCTGTATACTCTTAAATTCATGATCTCTTGTTGAAAAGAGGGCAGGACATGAAACTGTCATAAAGACTGTACAAGCAAAAGGCTACAAACAACAAAATAAAGCAGGCATCCAGCACAGACCATGACGCAAAGAGGCCCATCACAAGATTCCAGGCATAATATTAATTACCAGATTTCTGAAACAACGAAGC
>NW_010536254.1:11033-14681 GCF_000687285.1 Phaethon lepturus | reverse complement strand
CAACCACGCCCTCCGCCCCAGGGCCCGTGCCCGGCGAAGCTTCCGGCCAGCGCTGAGGAAGGCCCTGCACCGCGTGCCACGCGCCGGGGTGTTTCTTTTGGTTTAAACGCTTTTAAAGTCTCTGACCGAAACTGCCAAACTGAAACAGGAGGAAGCGCAAGGGCCTCCGCTTAGCAGCACTCCTACCGCTCCCGCCTCCCGGGCAGTTGGGAAACGCGGCACAGGCGCCCCTCCACCAGCGGTAAAGCTACATCAAACATTGCACAATCCTTCCATAAATACTCACTTGATTTTTTTTTTTTCTTTTCTTTAAAGCTGAGGTGGTTTTGGCCATGCTCAAACCTCTTGTATTTGCTTTCCACAGGCATTTGCGTAATCAAGTTATATCGTCACAAGCGTTTGTGCAAACCAGATTTCAAAACCTGACATTCAGGTATTTGTAAAGGCTGATTTTGAGCCTTCGTCAAACCCTGCCATGGGTTACCAGGTGAATCCCCAAAATGCGGCTCAGCTCTCTCAGAGATGGGTTTAGATTAACCCGTAGGACAGTAAAAACACACAAAAATCAAGCACATTTGCACCAACAGCGTTTTTCCTGTGAGCAATGTGTTTCCCATTGAACACGAGCACAGACCAAATTCACACACGGGTTATATGCCAGTCCAGTAAATACTACAGAAACACTTGCAGTCGTCTGGTGGAGGTAGAGCACAACTTTGATGAGACATCAGTTGCTTTTTGGGCTTACTCAGCTAAAGAAAACTGATGTTTTTATGAAACGCCTTAGGCCCAACAGATTTTAACCCGTGTCTCCCGACAGGCGCTTGTGAAGAGCCCGTGACCCGAAGGAAGGGGCAAAGGGTGGAGCGGCACAGAGAGCCATAACTGACCCCGGCAAGACCCCTTGCTGGAGGCGAGGGGACCGTCGCTGCAGGCCATCTCTCCCCCATGGCCTGCGGCCACCAATTTCTGGGCCACAGCTGTGCTCTGACCTTGTGCTGAGGGTCACGGAGCACAGAAGGGGAGAGAGAGCTGCCGCAAGAAGTGTTCACGAATCTTTTTTGACACGCTGCCAGGGCTGCATCGGAAAGGAGGATGCCTCCCCAAACGGCTGCGGGGTGACGCCCCAACCCCCGCGGTCCATCTGCTGCACCACGTATAAGCAGGGGACCAGTGGCAGTTTTAAGGGAGGAGTGGACCAAATATCCCCCCCATACCCTTTCCCTTCCCACCACACGCTGCGGCTTAAGGGGAAGAGTAACTAAGATGTTCAGGATTCTTCTGTCTGCTCAAGTCAACCAGGGGCAACCAGGAACATCACACCAAGACCGACCCCTGCCATATGCTAGGGATTATCTCCGAGGAACAGATATAGGATAGGCGTGCAAAGGTAGCTGGTGTGGAAGGGACATATCTGGAAGAACTGCCTCTAATGAAGCATATAAAGGGTTAGCTTAACCAGTAGCACCACAGAAATGTTTTAGTAATTTGACCAAAAATAAGACTTTCTAGACCTAACCCCAATTGACCAAAACTATACGTTCTCTGAGCAACCCTGTGGCGCTGGCACAGCAGACAATTCATTCCTCCCTAGAGCTACCACGAGTTAATGCAGCCCCTTCGCCTTCCTCTCCTCCCTCCTTCCGACCGCCACCAGGAGCCTAGGCGGGTACAGCACGTTTGTCCCTGCTCAGCAGATGTCTGGCAGACACCAACACCAGCCATCCCACTTCCTCTTAAGTTACTAACCTAATGCAGTCAGCTCTTTTGTAACCAATTTTTCTTTTGTTTGACAGAAAATGGTGCGCATGCCTCCTACAGCAGGGGTTTTTAGGAAGGTCAGTTCTGTTTCATACACGCTCGGACAAGATCTGTGAAAAAAAATTAACACAGAGTTGTTTAAATGCACACACCAGAACTTTGGATTTATGGCCTAACATTTAGAGAAGTTAATAGAAATTACACAAAGTACACTGATTATTTGCAAAGGTTTTTGTTACTTTTTCACTGGTGTCAAGTGTCAACAGTGGGATTCATACAAGAGAACTGGAACCCAGTTCAGATGAGCAGCATTCATGTGCTGTGCAACTCACATCTTAGGCTAGAGGAGGTGTGCTTGTCTCACAAGTTTTCTGAAGAATTCAGAAGTCTGAGCTTGCATATAAGGTCTTTTGTGGCAAAAATCTTCTTTAAAAGAGCCTTACTTTCTCAAATGAGGTCATATTCTAGGAGTTTTTAATGCTGTCCCATTTTGCTGTAAACTAACCTCAAGGCAAACAGAAGGCTTAACAATATGAATTTTTTTTATGATTAAAACATGGTCATGGTCTTTCAGTATGACTATACTCACCGCAGCAGGCCAGGATACCATTCTCATGAGTACCATTTTGCTTTTGCAGCAAATTTCACATGAACCAGTAAAAAAACCCAACTCCCAAACCAATCAGGGTCTCTATATAACTCATCTGAAAGGATTACTGGAGGTCTGCTACTTCTACTTACCTGCAAACTAGGCATCTATTCAAAAACTGTTTCAGGAACACAGGAACTAATGAAGGCTGCTTTCCTATGGATTTATGCCTGTGATTAATTGCCTCTGTGTCTAAGGTACAAGCTCTAATTGAAGCTGGTCTCATGCCTGGAAACTTATGTCTCTCCCATATCTGCATTACTGGGTATCAGTACAGAATGCAGCTTTCTTCTGCATTCTTCTCTTTCACTTGCACACTTAAAAAAAAAAAATTGTAAAAATGTAGTGACTGTGAGATCTGACAGATTTGGTTGAAATTGATTAGCTATTCTGAAGCTGAATGACAGAAGGATCACGTATGCCATACTTCTGTAGAAAAAGGAGAAAGGATAGTGCCTACTGCATCAAGCCTTGGTTAGTTTTACCACTTTTACCACCTCATTTTGGCGGTAAAGCCTCTGTGAACAAAAAGGTAATTAAAAAAAACCCAAACAGCCCACATTATTGAATATTTGTCAGAGTGCTATATAAGCCATTATTCTATTTTGTCAAAAGAATCACAATTTACAAGAAAAATCACTTCCTCCCTATACCTTTCAAACAAAGCAGAGACACAAAAGCAAACCACATTACTGGGCTTCAGTTAAAACAAATAACTATTCAACAATTTTATCTTAAAGCTTCAGCCGCCTCACTGGACAAAAAAAATCCCAGCACACGGTACTTTCCATATATAGTATTTCTTTCAGTAATGATCTCAAACACAGAAAAAGTGAATTTGTTGTAAGTACTGTTTTTCTTCTCCGAGTACTTTTTTTTTTTTTTTTTAAAGCAACACAACCTGTTTTTCCTTCAGAAGTCTTGTTTTGGAAGCTTGCAGAACCCGAGGTTGAAGTTACACTGCGTTTTCTTGATCTCCAAAACTTGTCTTATGAAAAATACAATATGCTGTTCCTTTGTTGTAACGTTTACTATTGCAGTACTTACTTGCCACTTCCCACATGCTCCTAGAAGACTTCCAAGTACAGAAGACATGCGGATACAATTTTTTAATTCTAGTTTTGCAAGAAGTCGTGTAATCACCTGTATCTTCAATTATCCCTCCCTAAAAAGATGACAGTTTAAATTACAGAATGTTTTCCCTGCAATGAAAATTGGAAATGGAAAAAAACCTGGAA
>NW_010536254.1:0-11002 GCF_000687285.1 Phaethon lepturus | reverse complement strand
ATTTCATCTCTTTGTGGAACTTCCTTGAAAAAAATAGGAAAATTTATCCTAACTGTCAACTTTGCAAGAGGCACAAGATTTAGACAATCCTTGAGAAATCTTATAGTTGAATGAGCCAAACTGACAAAAATACATGTTTTCCTAAGATGTATATTTAATTTCTTTGGAACTTGGTGTTTTTGAACTTCTAGTATTAGTCACATAGTGTGAAGTCACACTCATTTAAGAGTTGATGAGCAATCAAAATTTATCACTATTAGTCATGGTTTTTTTGCATTAAGGGACTATACATCCTAGGCCTGAGACATAGACATACTTTCACTTCGAACAGAAGTCACCTTTGAAAGCATTTTTATTTGTCTTATCCTAGATGTCAGCAAATAAATGGATATTTTTTTCATCCAACCTTTTGACAGTTGTTCAGTTACATGGGAATGTGAAATAAGTTGCAAAACTGTAAAGCAGTCATACACTCAATATTCTGAGGCACAAGACATCCATAATGGTCTGATAATTACAATATAAAACTATACTATCAGTCATTTTACAATAAAGCTTTTAAAAATGCCAACTAAAGCAGTCCAGACATACCCGAGACTTCAAAACCAGTCTAAGGACAACTTTGAAAACAGGTAATTCCTGGTGAGTGTGAAGACTCGCATGTGAATCCTAACCTGCTCAAGGCGGAAACCCCTCACTGCTGCGCCTCTGAGGCAGTCTGGAAAAGTGCTTTTCATCTGAAGAAATGATTCCCTCTTCTTTTACCAGATTTGTCCCTTGGGCAAATATGGCTACATTCATACAGACAGGCAATATCTTTTGCTAGATAAACTCTCAGAGCTGCAGAAGAGAGAGGGGATAAAAAAAAAAAACCCACTACACACCAAATAAACAGGGAAGCAATAAGTAGACAAGCTTTCATGTGCCCAAGCCGTTGTTAACGCAGCCTTGATCCTCACACTTCTTGCCTTTGCTGAATGCCCGAGCTCCAGAAGCTCCACATGCTGTGGATTTTCTGGTAGGGGAGAAGGAGAAATAAAACTACAAGCACAGAGGCAGAAGGGGACAGATATTCAAGGTTACCTGAGAAAGCAGCAGATTTGATGTTAGCTATTTGCTTGAAAGGACTTCTTTTTTGTGCAAGCCTAAAGCTGAGTTATGTCATTCAGACCAAGAGCCTTGTTTCAGACATGGCGTTGACTGCCGTGCAAGTTTCATGACTCTCTTCCCTAGGAGCACATAAAAGAAAAAAGCCTGCTAGAAGCAGTAGCAAAATCTTACAAAAGCATTTCCTAATTTAACCTGTTAAATTACTTGCCATTTATATGTAGAAATTAAGAAAATTGCCATCAGCACGTATGATCTCTTGCCATTTGTAGTAACAGTTCACAAAAGAAGTAATTTAAAATTCACCATCTTACAGGCACCCTATAATTTCTGATGTATCTCAGTATCTTAGAGGAATACATAGAGGGGAAATACACTGTATTAACCTTTAAGTGATGCATATTTAACAGAGACCTCTTTGGACTAGTAAAGAAATGACAACACAAGTTAGAAAATAAAGCTCCTTTTTCTTTCTCTCTTTTTTTTTTTTTTTCCTTTTTAAACAGAAGTGAAGCTACCCAGAAAGAGCAGCTAAATTAGACTGAAACACACCAAAAAAGCAGTTGGGAGACAAGCTGATTTTACCCTGACTGGTCCTTGCAGAGCCAGACCAGTTCTAGGCAGACATCAGTTCTGTACAGTGACTGTGCAAGTTTCAGCAACACAAATTCTTATACCTGCTGAAGACTTGAGACAAAGTATCAGGCATGTAAAAGCACATAAGATTCGGTGTAAGTTTGAAGAATGTAATAAAACAGGATAGATATTTCTGTTTAAATGCTTAACTACATAAATGCGTACTTACCTAATATCTTTCCTGTTAAGCCAAATAGTCTCTACAAATGCTCTAACCAGCTATAGTTTCCTCACTAAAGGAATGCACCCAGCTAGATGCCTGGTACAGTGAGATACAGATACATATATATGCATACACATATGCATTTGAAATACACAGTTTCAGAGTTATGAACAAATTATACTAATTCCTATCTGTAACATGGAGACTGATGCACACTAAGGAGGTGGGGGAGAGCATCTTTTAAAATATCTTAACATGCAGTTGCTCTTTTAATGAAAACGGAGAGGATGAGGCAGAGGGGAACACTCATACTTGTTGAAGCCTGTGGGTTTTGAACCACAGTTCATAGCAGTTTTGGAGAACTTTCTCAGAGGGACAGAAGATACTTAGTTATTCAACTAAACACTATATTCCCTTTATAAAACTTTGAAACTGCCTGGCTTTCTGCTTTACCCTAAGGCATCTGCTGTCCTATTCAATGGATGACTATTCATACACAGAAAGGCACCAAGAAAAATTTCCTGAGTATTTATAATTTTGAAGGAAGAATCTCTGATACTGCAACAAACACTACCGAATAAATCAGACTATTATGTCACTGTGAGATATGACAGTTCACATCAATATTTGTATCTTCCTGAAGCAGGATATACTACTGCAACATCTTTCAGTTATGAGTGATATCTCTATTGATTAAGACATGTAGTATTGGCTTGTTTCTTTGGTCCAGCTGTATTATATAGACTGAACTTGCGAGCATCTATACGGCATTTCATAATTTAATACAAAGTTATTAAACAAGCTTTAACTGAGGAAGCAATATTTAACTACTACAGTAACTATGGATTATCTGATGTCCAAGTTTAATACAAAACCATTTTCAAATTCACTGAAGACTCTCACCAACTGCATGGTTTCACGTGACTGAGTTAATACACATTCAGCTATCAAGTTTGAAAAATTTAGCAAAGTGATGCCATTTTTCCCCAAATCAGATGCTTCTAGAGCAGTTGTTGAAATCATAAGTTCAGTGGTCTCCTTTTGAGGAGGTGACACTGGAATGTCCTCAACACCCCCCCCCACCCCACCCCTCCCCTTTTTAGGGGTTTGAGAATCTGAAAAGGATCGTGCATAGTAGGTAATGTCACTTGTGGGAAGGAAGAGTCTGTCAGATGCAGAAATGTGCCCTCTTCATGTTCAGCGACTTGCTTGGTTCAAGTCCATAGAAAACAACTCCGTTACTGGCAGATGTCTTCCCCCGGCACAACCAATGCTAACACTTTCCAGAAACCAATCAATCTTTTCCCCCTCTTCTCTACATCCCTGCTAGTTCAGGTCTCTTCACTACCAGCTTATGAAAGTAATAATTTGTCATTTTATAACAAAATCATACAGTGTACTTGATCTATCCCTTTCCCCCAAAAAAGTCTCATAGGAATAACCTTAATTATATACACTCTAAAACGAATGTGAGTACTTGAAGAAAAGAACACCATCCCAAGTTGTATTGTCTTTTGTTATTAAAAAAAGCCAAGAGGAAACCCTTGGTAAGAGTGGAGCATATTAATAAATGACAAGACATCATGACATATGAGTTGATATTTAAAGGCCGCTAATAACACTTTTTGTAGTAGTTAGTGCAAGAGTTATCCCATATAAACAAGTATTGGATGGTAGACTTCAGTGATAAACAATTCACTTGATGACATTTACATATAAATACACATAAATAAAACCCTATGTAATTTAGGTTTGTAGTTAACAAAAAAATACGGTCTGAAATGAATTAAATGTATCTAGCTGGATCAAAGATCTTCCTCTAATGATGCTCACGTACACAGGGTATGAAAAGCATTAATTGTAGAATTCTCAATTTAGTAAAGTACTACTCTATAAAACAGAATCATGAAAACAGCTCTTACATTTTAATGTAAAGTATAAAATTGTATATTTACATTTACATACACTTTACTGAACTACATTGGGTAGCTCATGGTAAAAAACCATCCCTTTTTGAAAATCTTTCAAAAAATACATCAACTGCAGATATGATCAAAAGTTGCTAAGTTAGCAGCTGACATAACATCTGTAGTAAAAATATATTTTAGGAAAATACCTGGAAAAATCTAAACACCAATAAACACTTTAAAACTATTTTTGAAGTAAAAATTGTAGCAAAAAAACAGACTAAGCTAGCTAGGATAAGAGGAACTATTGCATACTGCTCTTTAAGAGCCATGTAGCGACTTAGAACACAAGCAGCGGATATGGTAGGAGTTATGTGGTGTAACAAAGTGGAAACCGGAGTAAAATAGGAAACCAGTTATCCAACTTCTCTCTATGTTTATTACCATTTTTACTCGGAGAAGTATAAGAAAAAGACTCCCCCTCACTAAGCATATCCTCCATCAAAGGCTAAAACAAATTAGTAAAAGGAACCCAATTTCAAGAGCCTTGGACCCCAAACTTAAAAACATTTACCATATGTACTTACAGTTCAGTGGACAATAAATTGGATTATTACACTACAAGTTGCAAAATAGTGTTAACTCTTAAAGTTAACCTGCAATATGAAGTGCTTTTTAAATATATATATCTATATAATATATAGATATTTGTAAAATACACGTGCAGATTTGATAGAACGAACTGTGGAAATAGCTTTCTCGAGTCTTTTTTTCCCATTAACAGATCTTTATCTCCTACACAAGGAGTTTCAGGATTCAACAAGGATTTCCACAATATGATCAAGCTCATTAAGATCAGATTTACAATTAGAGTTAGAAGTTGTAGTTGTCGGAGAAGAAAACGTTTCAAGCCCATCACAGTGTCCCATTTTTGTGTTGCTCATCATGCCTGTTAACATAGTATCAAGATCATAGTAAGAATTGTCAACTTCTGAAAACAGATCTTCAACAGAATTAGGACTTTTATTCTCCAGTGTCTCAAATATTTGATCTAATGATTTTTGAAAGTTTCCTTTATTCTCTTGTGGATTCTCCATTTCCCACATATTGCTCTGCAGGCTTCTCGGAGCTTGCACTGAAGAGGCTGTTGACATAGTTTCTGAACTATCTTGTGCCTGGTCACCCTCAAAGTCTTTATTGAAAGTACTATAGCCTGGAACATGCTTTCCCTCGGCTTGTTCCCTAGACGAACGACAGAGGATATCTGTTGAAACAAGACGATCCAGGGATGCCTGCCCTGTACTCTGTGTATTTATCATCTGCCAAGTCCCATCTTGAGTCATTTCCTCTTGGATCTGCCGTACCGTGTTGGCTATAAGTACCGAACGACAAAGGTTAGGTTCAACCAGCATGTGACACAGCTGAAGTTTAACCAAGGACATATCTAAAAGTGACTGCCGCTGAAGATTATATGAAGGAATAGCCTTAATACCAGCCAGAGTTCCTTCAATATCTTCTTCACCATCAAAACATTTTCTCTTTAATCCTCGCACAAACATTGTGTCCTGTTAAAAAAAACACAAACAGTTCTTGTATGATGTAAACAGCTCAAGAGGGAGGTGAAAAAAAGACTAAAAAACAAAACAAAAACTTTAAATTTAAACAGCAAATTCTTTTAATATAGAAACATCAGAATTGTCATACCAGGTTATAGAATGGCCAGTGTGGTACAACAGGGGTCAGGAACATATGGACTGGGTCCCAAAGACGGCACTCGGGAACCAGGATTGAGCAGGTCCACAAGTCATGGCATCGGAGAGAGGCAGGGGCTCCCAGCTCCTGGCTCCCATTAAGCTCCACGCTTGATGGAAGTCAGGAGCCGCTGCTTCGCACAGAAGCAAACATCTCAACGGCTGTATTTCACCTATTGGAGAGGCAGTTTCTCCTCGCTCCTCCCGAGATTGTACTGGCATGCTTAACTTCTAATTTTGGAAATAAAAATACAACCTGGCACACCATCTTAAAAAAATTGACCCCTTCAGAACATCAACATGCCTAACAGAGTAACGTAAAAAAAATACCATGGGCAGGATACTTGAAAAGGTTAGCTTGTTTTGGCTACAGGGAGAGTAAGATCTAGATTTCTTCCATGTAACTTGAAACATTCAACTGAGGTACCTAAAGCAGTCTTTCTGGTTCCCTTACTCAGGTGAGTAACTGAACTGTGTAATTCCAATATGAATTGTGCAAGGCCAGTAAGGACAGGCACAGTCACCCTCTGTGTGGGCTTCTGTACTTCTTTCCCAGTTGACTGTAAGAAAGCAAAATTCCCGTATTCCTAGTTCACCAGCTAAAAATAAGTGGGGTGCGTCCAGGCTTCTCATTATTTATATCTAAAAATCACTTGCTGAATTTTCCAAGGTATGACTTACAAGCACTAGCCTCCAGATCTTCTTCTGAATTGCACTAATTTTGACAAGTGCCCCATGCAAATATTGCCGCTGATCTCTTTGAAATACAAATTAACTTTTTTTTTTTTTAAATGCAGATGTCACTTCTCTTAGTCTTGTAAAAATTAGGTTGCAAATGAAAGCTAGTACCTGATCTTTACATTGTTGCAGCTTTGTTATGTCCCTTCTAAGTCTCCTATCCTCAGAATTCCTGTTTGCGCAGTATTTGGGGATTCTTTTTAATGTAGCGACACAAACAAAATGAAGTTTTTCAACTAAAAGCTGATAAATCAAAATACTATCGCACTGTCTTTCTACATCATTTTCCATTTCCCTTGGTAAGCCCTAACCTCTGACTTGCTTTTCTGGTTGCTATGGTATGTCCCACGTATTTTCAGAGAGCTGTCTCTCAGTTTTTTCAGAGTCACTAAAAATCCACCAAAGTGCAACAACATTGTTCCTTTCAAAATACATGACATACTTATCTACTCTGAAAACCTGGGGATAGCCCAGTAGCTAGATAAACATTTGGTCTGACTCGGTACAACACTTCTTACATTGTTGTATATATCCATGAAATAACCTTTTTTTGGATTTGCTGACTCATGAAGATTTCTTTCCACTGAAGGTACAAAACTCTTTAGAAATCATAGTATGCAGAGACTACAATATGGAATATATGAACTTGGTCTTATGGTCATTTTTCATAGACTTCTTAAAAGCTATCCACAGATTACCAGTATATTAAATGCTTTGGAAGTTTCTTTTAAAATTTTCTCCTGTAACCTAATATATTTGCATTATTCCCATTAAATACAACCCACGTTTTCACTTGACAGTGCCTTTTCCAGATTTTTAGATATACCTGCAACTTCCTATCAGAGGATATGCCATTCAATTTTTCCTACAAAGTTGTATGTACAATAATTTCTAAACACATGCACCCCATGTGAAACTTGACCTTGAGACATCTTTTGGGACTACTAATCAACTGTGTATGATCAGGTCATCAAACATTAAACACTCTGTGCAGAGTTTGAAGCTTCTTTTAGTTCAACTTATATCCTTGTGAAGAATAATTAAAACTTCCTAAATTAAATGAAAACAACTTCACTTGATTGTTAACCTAGTTTTCATACACCTACTATTCTAAGGCACACCAAGAGAAGAACAGAACACAGCAGAAAACTTGAAAACCTCAATATATCACACACTTGGTTGTGTAGAAGCAGAGAAAAAAGTTTTGTGGATTTTTAAAGGTAAACTTTCACAGCATTCACTGGATTTTTTTCTGTAACACTTACTTCCAATTAGTATCTTAACATCATAAAAACAATTCTTTGTTACCCTGTTCCTGAAACTGCACAAAATACTAGATTACTTTTTCATCTAGGAAGCAAGAAATTACATACCAGTAATTGCGTTTGATGTAGTCCTTCCTCTTCTCCCATGCTACTGAGCAAGAGTCCATACAGTAAAAGTTAGAGCACCACCTACCAAGTACCGGGAAGCAAGATGTCAGCCAAGTACTGCAGATGCAGAACAAAATAGTTTCCCATTTCAGAAACTTATACACCTCTATATTTTGTCAATTGCTTCACTATATCCTCACAACACTCCTACAAACATGAATAGTACTATTAAATCCAATTTACAGCTAGAGCGCAAAGGTGATTTGCCCAACAATACACACAAAATCTGTGGCAGGAGAAGGAAACTTCCAGTGTAAGTCCAAGTCCTAGGCTATTACCCTGACCTTTGGACTAGGCTCTCCCTTATCCCTATGCCTTTGCCATTTAAAGAGCAAACAAAATCTTTAGCGATCATCTGAAAAATTTAAACGTGCACAAAACCATACTGAAAGCAAGTCTTCATTACTTTTGTCACAAAACTATACAGTTTTCGCCTTTGTTGTGCAAAACCATGTCTCTCTCCAGCATCTCTAGAAAAAGAGCAAGCACGCACAAATACAAAAATGAAACATAGCAAAAGCAGGGCGAATTTTCCTTTACCCCCACAGAAACCTCATGACTAAGATTTACTTTGCAAGATGACAATAATGAAAGTAATGACAGTAATTAGATTGTTTAACTATAAATGCTGAGTTTTTAAAACACATTTAAGGCAAAATAAGATTTGATGTACCAAATACAACTACCAAACACATGCAACAATTCCTTTAATTACTGAAACCTAAAAGAATGCTCCGTTTCAATAGGCTACAAAAACTTATATGATAAAATATGAAAACAATTCAGATACTTTTCTAGACATGTCTGTACAGTACAAGACAGTTCAGTGTCTGCAACTGAAGTACATACCTAGAAAAGAAACAAGTAAAGAGGATGCATATGGACATCCATTTTTGTTTTCGACCGTGGCTGGTAATAAAAAATTTTTGTAGAGTGCTTGCTCTCAAAACAGGGGGTGGAGGGTAGGAGATGGTTGACAAAGGACTTGGGGGGCAGCAAGGCAGAAAACAAGTTTTTCTCAAGAAGTTGCATGCTTGTTAAAATACGACCACAAAAAACTCCACCTTAAACACTCTCAAGCCAAAATCTTTTGACTTGATCCCAAAATGTTCAGACTAAAATGCTGTTATGTCATGGAACCTGTATTTCAAGCAACTCATAGTCTCATTCTCTTTCACAGACTGAGCTCACAGCAACATTCAAGACAGGGTCATGAGGCATACAAACTACAACACCAGTGAGACACCATAATATCAAGTCAATAAAGTATTTCTTAGTTCTGTCAAACACCTTATGATGCCATAAAAGTTCAGCAGTTTTTGCTCCGTGGGTATACTTTCACAAAACACTCTATAAATGAAGGGCAATCTGTTTGAGAGCATGTATACTGTAACTATTTGAATCCCCAAATTCCTACTAGATATGCTTTTAGTTTAGGGTAGGTGACAAGGGCATAAACTTTGTTTAAAAACAAACAAACAAAACCCCACAAAAAAACCCACAACAACTACAGATAAAGATGATGCAATCACAAGAACAATAAATGAAAATATTTTCTGGTGCTATTTTGGGTATCTGACAATTTTAGAGGAAGAGGCTTTGACCGTTTTCCTCCCAAAATAGCAGACTGATAGAGGAGGGGACCATTGATGGGAACACACAAGTTCTTGGTAAAGGAGCCATTATCACATCCACAAACTAAAAGACATAGGGGATATTGGCAGACCAGTCCAGTCTGTAATCTATTAACATATTAAAGAAGGAAACCGTTTTCCCATGCAACATAACAATGCGTAAGACCTGCTACATGTGATTCCAGGTTCTTCCCTAGAGCAATAAACAAACCATGTGGACCTCTGTTACACAGCAATTATTTCTTCAGATTCTATTAACTGGCACATGAGCGTGCCTCAGAACGTAAGTTCTCGGTAAAAAAAGTAATTAATGTCACAGCCACTATCAGATACAACTAAAACCTTGCAAATAGCAACCTTCCCTAGACTTCCCTGCACTATCTCCAACACGCACTCATCTCAAGAGAATACTAAATTTAAAACCTAATTAATTAAAATGTAAGTATGTTTCTCTATTGATTTACATATTAACGTACTCAAAAAGGTATTAGCCATTGTGTAAAACCTCTTAGTATAAGAGAACAACACTGCTGCTGCTTTAGAAGCAAGGTGTTCAAAATTCCCTTATAATTTGAAGAAGCAAGAGGCAGTATCTAGACTACCTATATCATCTCCCTTCTTCCACTACTATCCAAGTATCAAGAGCCCAAACTTAGTGTGTTAAACTTAACTGCTGTTTGAAATAGGTGTACAAAAAAAAAAAAGCTGTCAAGCAGCATAATAGCGTACAAAAAAATGAGGTTTTGTGAGTTTTGGTGGTTTGGTTGTTTTGGGCTTTTTAATAGTAGCACAGGGAGCACAGTATTATGCAATTCATTAAAAGTTTTGCTTTTGGGATTGACAAATTCCCAGTCTGCTTTACAAATAAGGTATTTGAAATTTGATCCGATTCTTACTAGAGCATCAACTTACACATTCCAGATTCACACTCAATTCAGATTCATGTAGCACTATGCTGCCAAAAATATACTTAAGTATGTAAGGGAAAAAGTCACTTCCTAAGAGTTGGGCTAACAGAGAAGACAGGAGATTTTAGCAATGTTCATCTTACAGAGAAAGCACACAAAAAATACCTAGTGCTGGTGGTTCACTTACGCAGGGTGCTTTTTCTTTTTTTACAGCCACTAAGTATAGCGATGATGGTTAGCATGGGAAGGTAAGAACGTAGTGTATCTCCTCTCTACCACTCTAATCCCCCTCCCTCCAAAACTGTCCTTTATAACAACTATGGGAAGAAATCAAAGCTATGGGTAAAGGTGAAAAGAAGATGGAAAGCCAGGTACTCCTCTTTAGGCATACATATGCGTGCGTATGGTGGTGCTGAGTTATAAGGTGGGCTGCAGATACAGCAGAGGGCTGGCAGGGCCAGAAACATCCCTATTCGGACTGGGACAAAGGCACCTAAAAAAAAAAAAAGCACCGGGGTTTGGCCCACTCCCCGGGCGTAGGGGGCTGGCAGGCGCCGCCGCAGCACATGAGGGCTTCGTGATGGGGCACCGGCTCCCAAGAAAGGGCAGGCTGGGAAGCAGGCGGTGTGAGGAGCAGGAGGCTCGTGGAAACGCAGACACGGAGGACGGAGCAGCTAAGCGGGGGGCGGGGGGACAGCCCGCCGGAGCCGGCGGGGAGAGGCGTG
>NW_010536253.1:250-4924 GCF_000687285.1 Phaethon lepturus | reverse complement strand
TTTTTTTTTTTATTTTTAAAATTTGAGGAAATCGTTAACTCCCCAAGTCCAAATTTCATTACGTTTGCCAGCGCATTTGTATAATTCCCGTTTGAGTAGGAATCGCGAAATGCGCTGAAAATAATTAGGTCGAAAGTCGTATATTTTTAAAACTCCACACAAATGAAGAAGCACCGTGGGTTTCAAGAGAAGCTGTAGTTACAATGCCAAAAAGGGATGCCGGGGGGGTGGGATAGGAAAATAAAATATTTGTAAAATACGTCTGAACCTATAGGTTTGTACAACTGGGGAATCGTTCTAGATTAGTTAACAATTAAATATAACTCCACCAATGTATCGGTGTGAGGTGCAGTTGTCCAGGAGACGATTTTGTATAGTATTTTTCTTGTAAATTACTTCCAGTAAATATTTGAAAATATATTGAAGTACAATTGAGCTTTTTTTTTTTTTTAATTATTTTTATTTCTTTTCCTGTCACAAGAAAGCGTTATTGTTGCAGTCCTGGTTCACTGCATTCTTTTTCAGGACTCGTTCCTTGAAGTGTACATCAAATCGCACTTCAGGATATAGGTTTTGCTTGAATATTAATTTAGGTAGGCATACAACTGTAATTAAGCAAACAATATTTGATAAATGTTGAATGACATTTAATTTAATGGAGCATGTACTTATTTGCATTTGCTGGCAGTTCAGGTATAGTTACAGTGAGAGTTCTCCTATATTTCATAAAGTGGGTTTGCCACGACCCATGTATTAAATAAACTGTCCAAGTGAAACTGAACTAACGTTGGCCTATGTGTATTTCCTGAAAATAATATTGATAAATGTTAATAAACACTCCTGACACTACATTAGCGGTTTGCAATGCTGCAAACTAATTGTCTCATTGTAATGTTGAAATAATTTGGATATTTCACATTGAAATGGAAAGCCCTTCGCTGGAACATTTTAGATTTGCATTTTAAATGCATGAAATGTAATTGATTTTTATCTGTAATATTTTAAATGGTATTAATAAACTCCAGATAAAACATTCTACCTTAGGTCAGCCAATTGTTTTTCTTCTTTTTAATTCCATCGTTGCAGGCAATGATTTACTTTAAACTTATATGGCGTGAGTGGTTTTCTAGAGTTTCAGTGAACAGTGAAAATACAACGAATTCAGTCCCGTTACAAATTGTAGCACCTAATGAGAGCAGCTTTGAGGCATTAAAACGAATAAGTTGGTGTTCTGCTTCGTGCTTTTCATAACGCACTAGTAGAGGAAACTGGAGGAAAGGCATTAAATTATTATCATTATCATTATAATTATTATCATTGTTATCATCATCATCATCATTATTATTATTATTATTATTTCGCACATAATATAATAATAGTAATAGTAATCATCATCATAATCTCAAACTAACGATACGGTGCTTCTCGCAAACCCGGCTGTGTATGAGGGACTGCTTTGCCTATACCTCCTCCTCGGACTTTATTTTTCACATCGCGCCAGATCCATTGTGAGGGCGATTTAATATCGAAACACTAAGGGTCATTACTGCCTTAAAAGACGAAATAAACAGTGGTCCGCCGCTTTTTATTTTCAGGTGACGTGTTGGTGGCTGGGAGCGATGCTAATTGCCGTAGTGAGCGCTAACTCCTGCAGGTCTCGGGGGTGGGAAACTTCGCGGTTTTGTGTGAAAACTCCCTTCTCGTCCGGCGGCGTTTTCCCTGCGGGTCCGGGAATCGGGGTGATTTCGAGGGCTGCGGGGTGCTCCCAGCCAGCCGGCCCCGCGCTGCCGCCCTCGCTGTCTCCGTTTAAAATCTTGTCCACAGTTGTCCCTCAGCAACAACAAAAACACTATTGCGAGGGTTTCCTAAAACCTGGTGTCTTTTCCTCGAGATAGAAAAGAGGTTACGGCATTTTCTCAGCGTTTTGGAAAAAAAACCCATAAAACAACAAACCAACCCAAAACGCTAACACTTTCTCTTAACACTTTTTTTTGGGGGGTGGGGGGTGGGGTGGGGAAGTGTTGCTCCTGTTTGGAAATCTGACCTCTTGGATTACTTAGGGAGGCGATGCTCACTGTCGGGGTACTGAAAAATCAGGGCTAGAGCATGGAGTTTGCAGAGCGGGGAAATCTGTTGTGCGGACGTGTAAAGCACAGTTTTAGCGGTAACCTAAACAGCAGGTATTAAAATGCGGAGCAAAAGAGCGCAGAGGAGTCAACTCCAGGTGCATTGACGATTTTGGTTCTCTGCATGGTGTAGGGATTAGAAGGGACTTTTAACATGCACTGGAAACAGGAGTTGTTCTGGTTGAGTTTCTCTGAGCTGCATTCTGAGTTTGCTTAATTACAGATGCAACCATCAGAGGCCTGCAAAGTTTCCTACTGAAAAAAAGCAACAGTTTGCTCTGCTTTTTTTTCCTCCCTCTTTTTTCTTCTTTTTTCCTTTTAATGCCATGTAAATGGAGTGGCGTAGCAGCACCCGATTTGCCAGTGGGAGCGAGAGGCAGCATTTATGTTACCTGGAGGTTTCAGTCCTGAGGGAATCGGCTGAGCACCAAGTGAAAAGGGAAGGAAAATGGAACAGTGGGTAACTTCTAGTACTGCTTATCCGATAACCCCCTGAAAAGAAGATGCTACCAAAATGTCACTGGCCTGGAGCTTGCTGGTTTGTTGAGGGCATTGGTTGCTCCAACTTGGGACAGTCTGTCAGTGGAATAGAGCCGGTGACAAAACTCATCCTTCCCCCAGGAAGGAGTGCGAGCTTCTGCCGCTCTGGAGCTGCTGGTTTGGATCTGGGCTGTGTGATAACACACATATTTTTTCTTTCTTTTATCAGCAAAATCTATCACTTGAAGGCTGAATAGCTCCTTTTTGTAGTTGATTTACTTTTACTAAAACCTTCCTGATAGGGGCATTGAGTTGTTTGATAGGAGCCGGGAACTTGTCTCTGCGTTGTGCAGATCAAGGTAGAGTTAAACTAGTTTGCTGACCCACAGGTCAAACTGGTGTCCATCAACTTACCTTCCAACTGCCTTCAGATGATTGTGGCCATTCCCGTTTGCTCTCTGACCCTTTAAGTCTCTCCCCTTCAAGCTCATAGCAATGTCTATCGAATTTCGTGTCCTGCTTTTCCCATTATTACGGCTTTTTGTTGTCATTTTCCAGTTTAAATTTTCAATAGAGCAGCAATGGGGAGATGTGCGCAGCTGAAGCAATTTAAGAGACCACTTCATTTCTGCCTGCCATCGTGCCTTTCCCGCTACCCTTGGCCTGTGCCTGCCAAGACTAAACAGCAATCTAAGGGTGTTGGCTTCTCCTTTGCTTCCAGTCTAGGAATGTGAAAGTAGAAAGCAAGAAATGGGATCTCAAATGCTTTATTTGTGGATGTGATGGCTAATCCAGCCATCAACACCTTCACAGCTGTAAAGGTGGCGGAGTAAGGATACATAATGCAGTCCAACAAATCTTTCAGTATGAATGGTTGTAAGTATGCACTTGCCAAAACCTGCCACACTTCAGTTACATTCCATGAAGTGACCTCTGGTTTATCTTTGGGAAGGGAGAGCCGGGGAAAGTTGTGAACAAATTAGGTGTGTGGTTGCTCACACTTTCACCAGATTTGTGGTAAAAGAACAAAACTCTTTTGCTGTATCAGAATAACCTTGCATTTCTTAGCATAAATCGGGGTCTGCTTTCTCAGCTCGCTCCATTACACTTTGCTTTATTATAGTAAAGATATTAAAAAAAATTACTCAGCATTTCCATGGAGGAAAGCACATTCTGCAATATCTGCTTTAAAATGTAGAACACCAATTTTTTGACTGTTGTGTGTATGGCATCTTTTCAAGCTAGCTGGCTGTCTTGGGCTAAAGCCTATGGGGAAATTGTTACACCTCAGGATTTTTTTTTATTTAGTGCGTTTCCAGTTCTATGGTTTTCTAACCGCCACTTGGAATTATTCACTTTTTTTAAAAGGGGATTAGGGAAATAGGGGATAATGACAAGCAATACCGCCTAGGAGCTTTAGTGGGGTTACTCTAAATACAGAGTAACTCCATTTTACACTCGCGGATTTTGAAACAAACCGGAACCCCACATTACTCCTTGAGCGGTGAACAATTCTGCAAGAGAGACCTATTCATACTGCCTGGAAGGCCCGGTGAGAGCCTGGGTAACGGACCCATCTCCCGGGGAGAGACATCGGTCCTGGCATTTGGAAATTTCTCTTTTTCAGGCCGAGCGAAATTGCGCTGCCAAGTGCAAAAAGCAGTCCCGCAGCCGCGCAACTCCTGCAGGGGCAGCGCCGGCGGCTCCAGGGCCGCGGGCCCGGGGGCTGGGCACGGGAGGATTCGAGTTGGGAAGGGGGAAGGGGCAGTTGTGCGCTTGCAATACTGAAACTCCTCAAAGAGCGACACGGAAACTTCGTCTCTGCTTAGGGAAACGGCGACGGGTGGGCGGGAGGCTCCTGCTGAGCGGCTTCTGCTCTTGGGGAGCTGTATCGCCGTGCGTTTCCTTTGCGGGGACGGGGAAATAATTTCTTTCTTTCTTTCTTTTTGCCGGCCACACACTGTGCCTTATGTCTGGCTACATCTCTAGAGACAGGAGCATACGTGTGCGTGTGCCCCTGTACTCGGCGCAACCTCCAGCTGCCCGCCGCTTGACAAGCGCGCCTTCC
>NW_010536253.1:0-206 GCF_000687285.1 Phaethon lepturus | reverse complement strand
TTTGCACCTCGCCTCGGCTTCCTCCGCATCCCTGCAGGGCTGCTTCTCTCGGAAGCGGGGAGCTGCCCCCCAACTCTTCCCTTCCCTTTTTCTGCCCCGGCTTCTCGCCTAGATTTTCTCCTCATCGCTGCATGACTGCTTCTTTCGGGAGAGGGATGCTGCTCCTCCCCTTCCCTTTTCCCGCCCCCGGCTCGGACACACGGATA
>NW_010536252.1:0-1837 GCF_000687285.1 Phaethon lepturus | reverse complement strand
GGCTCCAGTCTAGACAAGCACAGGGAAGAGGAGGGGGTCCGACGCCTCTGCGGAGGGGATCACTGTATCTCACACTGCACTAGGACAAGCCAGGGGTAAAACCAAAGGTGGGAGCCAGGGAGCAGGCGGGCTGCGTGGGAAGGATCTAAGCGACCCCTTTGTAGCTCTTCGGTGTTGGTTCTATTTATACGAGATTTCATTTCCTTGCTTGTGATGCCTTGTTTTTTGTACAGTTTTATGTACATGCAGGTGTAGCTTTTCTAAAGGAGAAATCCTATGGCAGAGTAAAGTACCCAACTATTTTTCAGATGGTGACCTATGTCTAAGGCAATGCCTCTTGCTAAGGTTGTATTGCTCTCAATGTGTGATGCATTTCCCTGTGCGGGGAAGGCTTTGGGCCTCGGGCTTGGTTTTCCCCGGGCGCTGTGAGCACAATTGATTCCCTTGTAATTCTTTCTGTTCAGAGCAGTGAGCATGACACCGTCGTGATCCCCTTTCCGTTCTCCCCTGTTCTGTTTGTTTGCTGAGCTGTCAGATGACCAACTCCATTGTAATTAGCCCTTCCTAAAGCTTTACAATAAAAGTGTGAAAACGCGGGTGCCTGTGCCTGATGGACTCTTCCCACATGTTGCATCCTTGGGGGTGGCCCGGGGCATCCTCAGGGACGTGGAGGCAGCGAAGAGCCGTGGTGGCCGTGGGGAGATACCTGCTCCTGCCACCCTCCTCCAGGCGTGAGGAGCCCTGGCGTGGCCGCTCTTGTCTCCCCGCTCCTGTTTTCCGGCTTAAGGATGTTTCTGCACAGGTACAGGACAGACAACCTCACAAAGCAGCTTGTCACAGACCAGTCTCCTTTATTTAAAATCAAAACGTTTCAGTGAATAGACATCTTCAGCCGCGAGGTTACCTGCACTTGTTGCCAGCTAAGGTGGGAGCCAGGGCAAGTCCCGCCAACCAGCCCCAGACTCCCTCCCACCTCCATCACTGCTCCTTGGAGACCTGATGCCATTTCCCACCGTTTCCCCATCTCCTTTTCCAAGCATAGTTGATTTTTTTTTTTTTTTTTAGGTAGTTTAGACCCTTTGGAAACAGCTGGGCCACTTCAGACCGGGGCGCGTTTTGCGGCTGCTTCCTACCGCAGCAAGTCCCGCCAACCAGCCCCAGACTCCCTCCCACCTCCATCACTGCTCCTTGGAGACCTGATGCCATTTCCCACCGTTTCCCCATCTCCTTTTCCAAGCATAGTTGATTTTTTTTTTTTTTTTTAGGTAGTTTAGACCCTTTGGAAACAGCTGGGCCACTTCAGACCGGGGCGCGTTTTGCGGCTGCTTCCTACCGCAGCTGCAGGGAGCTCGCTCAGCTGCGGCTGTTGTGTTTTCCTGCTTGCTTTTGCACGGGACTGCGCCAGGCAGGATCAATAGCTGTACGGGGTAGTTTCTTAGCTCTGAGTAGAGATGCTTCCCTCGTTAGCCGGGTGCTACGTGTGTCGGCTGTGTTGGGCCCACTGGCAGCACCTCTCTGCTGGGCTGCAGGCACCGGGCTTGCTGTGGTCTTAGCACCAGGCATAGGCAAGACTCACCCCCAGCTTGGAAGATGCCGGCAAGCGTCCCTGAGAAGGAGGAGTTTCCGAGTGAAGGATCTAGACCATCGTCCCCTCGGTGGGGTGGTGCAGAGACTCCTTTTCTACCACCCCCTTCTCCCTGGGCTCTCCTCTGGGCCATGAGGAGGGGGACTGATGCCCCCCACCCCAAAGGCATCTCGTCCTCATGGGTGGGGGGCTCTCAGCTGCCCCTCTGTTGCAGGCACGTGCCAGCTGGGCAGCAGGGACGTGTCTCCAGGG
>NW_010536251.1:680-921 GCF_000687285.1 Phaethon lepturus | reverse complement strand
GCGCTCTGCAGGCACAACCAGCAATTGCCTTCCCAGCTTTCCCGGAGCGCTCGTCACTTTGATACCCAAGTGCATTGCAAATATTAACTAATTTACTTTAACAGCACCCCTAGACAAGAAAGAGGGGGTGTAACGAGCCCGGAGTTTGACAGGGAATTTGAAGCGCGGAGGCATCATGGCCAAAACAATTTGTTGTTTCTGGGAGCGCAGCTGGAAATGGGCCGGCCCTTGAAGGCACGGA
>NW_010536251.1:350-574 GCF_000687285.1 Phaethon lepturus | reverse complement strand
TCCACTTGCTGGCAGATCTGTATCAGCTTGGCCATCTGGTTTTCTAGTTCACTGTTGCGTTTAACCAGGTTGGTGAGATTCGTCTCCAGGGTTTGCTGCGAGTCCAGAAATGGGAAAGGAGAAAAAGAAAAAAGAAAAAGGTCAGCAAAGCCAGAGGACTGTCCCCATTCCCCGTTCGCGACCGAGACCATTCGCCACCCAACACGCTGCCGGAGGGAGCGACA
>NW_010536251.1:0-246 GCF_000687285.1 Phaethon lepturus | reverse complement strand
GCTCCTGCCCAGGGCGGCGGGCTATGCGAGGGCTCGGCCCGCGACACGGCTTAGCACCGGGGCGGCCCTGAGGGGGTCACCAGCCGGAGGTGACGGCGTGGGCGTCTGCCCTTCGCCGCTCCTCTGGAGACGGCTTGGGAAGCGGGCTGGGTTGTGTTACTGCAGCAAAGCTGAGCTTCTCCTGCGTTCCCTGTAAAACTTTACAGGCAGCCGGGATAACACTGGAGAATCCAAGTTTCTCAAAAA
>NW_010536250.1:7978-26934 GCF_000687285.1 Phaethon lepturus | reverse complement strand
TGAAGACCCTGCAGCCCTCTCCGACCTCGCAGCCGGGCGGCGGCTGGTGCCGCGGTGCTTCGTCCTCCATTCCCCAGCCGCGTCAGGGAACGCCTGGGTAGGGAAGGCAGACGCCGAGCCAGTAGTAGCCTGAGCCTTTGTTCTATACTCTCTCCAAAGCTGCATTGCAAGTCGCTTTTGGTGAATTACTCTCTAAACCGAGCTCCGGTTTGCAGCTCCTCGCGCTTGCTTGTAACATATTAACTCTGCTTCTTGATGTAGTTGCAGCCTTGCATCCGGGTGGCTTGGTCTCTAATTTAATTTAAATGGGATTTCAGTAGTCGAAGGGTTAAGCCTCAAACTGAGCGTGCTCAGTGCTAGGGCAGTATCCTTGCATTGTGAAACCTGCAGAGGATGTTCTCTTAAACGGCGTAGTTACTGCGAGATGTTACTGTCTGGGTGGAATTTTACTAATATTGCAGTAGGTGACTTGCTAAGCTTCACATTTGTGAGGTACATCTGCAATACGGGTTACCTATAGTTGGGGTTTTTGTTTTCTTTTGAGGTCTTCAGTTTTTACTGCAACAGGCAAGTGCAGTGCAGGAGTCAGTACTGTGTTTTAGTTTTTACTCAGCATCGGTCTGTAACTTTTTAACTTGCTGCAGCATCAGAGGGAGTTGTGGAGGTGGTAAGTAGTTTGAATTTTAAACCTTCACTGGAAGTGGCAAAATAAATTAGAATGTAATAATTCTGAGCACAAAATTGCAGTGTTTTTCTTCAATTATGGCCTTTTCTCATTCAGATTGGCTATAGTAAGCTTTAATAGTATGAGTGCTACTACTTCAAGGTAGATTATGTTAGGAAAATTTGTTCTCCAGGAAGCTAAAAATGCTAGATGGAAGTGAACCCTGAAAGACGGGGATTGAAGAATAGACTCCTGCCACCCCCAGTATTATCTCTTCATTGATGTCTCTGTGTCACTCTTACAGCTGGTGTATTTTTAGTGAGGAACTATTCCTTCTGACTTGTTCAAGGTGGATTTCTGTGTGTTAGTTTTTTTAAAAAGTTGATTTAATTGCTATTGTGCATGTCAGACTGAAAACCAGTTTAAGATGGCAGCCTAAAGTTTGCCGGGGTAAGTTGCACCGTATTTTCTTTTAAAATGAGTGGAAATGTTAAAACTTTCATACCAAAGTCTTTTTGAAACATGATTGTGCAGGGTATGATAGGACAGCAGTTGCTGTCCCACCCGCTTTTCTGTTCCATCTTTTCTGTACTTTTAATAAAATACATAAATCATGTGCAGGCAGTCTTCACCAAGGCTTAAAATGAATTAGGTTGAACTTTTGTGAGTCGTAAGTAGGTGAGTTGTATGCAATGTATATGTTTGTAAAACTGAAAGAGAAAACCATAGAGCTACAAGCTTGCTGTTTCAGACGAGATCAAGGAGTGGCTTTTCTAATGCTATTGCCAGTGTTATTTATGAGATTTTTTGCTTACTTAAGGTTTATATTTTACTGAGTCAATGGCTTTCTACTTTTTCAAGCTGGAAGTGCTAAAGTCTCTGCGGAGTAGGAACAGTGTTTGGATAAATAATCTAGGATATTACTTTACAACTGTCTGTTAAGCTGTTCCAAGTCCATGCTGCCAACAAGAATTGTATTCCTGAAAATGTGTTCCCGCTTTCTGCCTCATACTAGTGTTTGTATAGTCAGTCAGATCTGGGAATTAAATCGGCTGAAATTTTTTTTTCTGATTCCATTTCCAGCTGCATTGGTTTGCAGGCTTGAGTCAATTGTGTAGCCACGAGTCCTTATGTCAGCATTGGGGATGAAGAAGAAATACTAGGTGCTTTTGGAAGTAATGGGGCTTGTTATTTCATCAGCAACACAAACTTAAACTGGTTTATGTCACAGTTTAAAAAGATAAAAAAGGGGGGGGAGGATCCCCAGTTAAAATCTCTTTTACAGCTTGTACTCTATAGTAGGATTAAACTCTGGAAACTTTTTTTTAACTGAAGAGAGTACTGTTAAATGCTAGCAATACTTAAAATATTGGATTATACTTCAAATACTGTCAGCATGCTGGAATAATTGCCACGTTTTTTGAAGTCACTTTTGTTCTCATTCATGGAAAATGTGCTCTCTGAAGTGCATGTAATTCTGGCAAGGAAGGGTTGGAAAGAATACTAGTTAACGGAAAAAAGAAAGTCTCATCCTGTGAATGAGTTAATACTGATAGTGATTATTTGGTATGTGTCAGATCAGAAACTGTTTAATGTGGTAGCCAGGTTTTTTCATTTTTTTATCAGAGCAACTTGAATGGTATAAATGCTCAATTTATAGATCTGCTTACAAGGTACATAAATTAGCGTTTTTGAAAATACACCTGTTTATAGCTAAGCTGTGGAAGAAGGTCTAAGGAAGCAGTTTGAGAAGGTTAGAAACAATCTGAGAGCTTGATGCCACCAAAAGAATAGGTCATTCCCTGTGTTCCTCCTCCATTATCTGGCACTTGATCTGACTTCTTGGAGGGCTGATTCAGAAGCCTGAGCTGTGAGAAAATAGTTTGCTTTTTGCTGATGGGTTAGTTTCCTGCCATCTTGGGGCACTGAATGAGCCCACAGCGTCTGCGGTAGAGGTGGTGCGAGGAAGCTGGGCTTCCATGCTTTTCATCTGTTAGCTTGATTTCCCCCCCCCCCCAATACATTCTTGTCTCTTTTTGGTGGAGTTTGGTAACTGTTGTGGGAAGGGGTTGTTCTGCTTTCCCTTCTAGTGGATTCCCAGCCCCACTGGCAGTGATCTGATCTGGTGATGTGTGTTGCAGGGGGAGAGAGGCAAAAGCTGTTATTTTTCTGTTGGATCAATTCCTAAATTCAGTAGTAGAGAGGTTGAAGGAATGTGAAGTTAGGACAGTTACACCTTGAATAAATATGACTGTAGATTTGATAATGTGTAAAGTAGGGCTGCACCTTTCTTTAAGAAAACAAGTGGAAACATCTAAGTTTATAGGGATTTAGGATTTTAAAATAATTTTAACTAATAATTTTGACTGTATCTTACATTAAGTAACTGAAATCTGAAACTTTTTATTCCTGTGAGGAAAAACTGGATCTTGGAAGTGCAGAGAACACACGGTCCTCGCTTAGATACCTTGCAGTCCCTTCTGTCCATGGAAACCTTTTCTATCTGCAGCCCCCGAAATAATCCTGCTGTTGTCACATTCCCTGCTTACAGAGTAGATGGCTGTAACACCTCTTTATGAATGTGCCTAGGGGTGTTAAAGTACCATCCCTACAGGATTACGCGTTGGTTTTAACATGCTTAAAGTATGGAAAGAATCACTTGGAAACTATGAGCCTGGACTTCAGGGCTTCCACATGAATTCCAGTAATGCCTGATGAAGGGAAAGAACTGTTGGTAGAGATCAAGGGATCTGGTGGGTTTTAAAATCCACACTTCACAAATTCAAGGTTGGGGGAAAAAAAATGATTGTTTAATAGTGAACACCAGTCTTGATCTGCTTACCAAGAGTATTTGAATATAGGTAGGATAAAGAAGTTTGTTTATTCTTTTCTCTTCTTCACATATCATGACAGGAGCCTACTTTGGCATTTTTAAAACAGTCAAACTCACAAAGCGAAAGAGCAAAAAGTAGAAAAAAGAAAATGTATTAAGAACGACAAAACCAGATAGTAGAAACTCCAGTTTATCTGAGCCGTGGGAGTGGCTTGTGTGAACCCTCAATGGGTGCCAGTGTACTGGGGTGTAAACTGAGTTTGGAGTGCTCCAGGCTCCTGGTGTTTGAAATTTTGGGTAGGGAGGGTTTTGTTGGGGTGGGGAGGGTAACAGCTTTGAAATTTTGGGGGTTATTACCAGTCTTAGTAATATCTGGAGCAGGTGAGGTACAATGAGTTCCTTTGAGGCTGGAAGTAATAAAGGGACATAATCTTGTGAAACATGGTAGTTTGAAGATAAAGATTTCGAAGAGTGATGATCTGGAAACAAAATGTGGGTGTTTAAAAACTGGAAAATTTTGTTAAGTCCAAAGGAGCTAGATGAAAATAAGCTGGCTGCTTAATTTTCTGATTTAGATACACAGTTGTCCTTCAGGTTTTTCTTTCCTAAGTTTCTTCTCAGATTCTAGGCATCCAGTATCCCCATCAATCTTAACAAAATAGAGCAAAGATTGTAAAAAAAAAAAAAAAAAAAAAAATTAAATAACTCAAGGCTTCAGTCATTTGCTTATGCTAATACCATTTTTCTACTGATTCTACTGATTTTTTTTTCAGAGCTTATTGACTTCTAAAAAGGGTATGGGAGTGTGTTTATGGGCAAGATCTTCCTGCTGCTTCTCTCCCATCGTGCATTTCTTGTGTCCTTTTCAGTGTTAGACCACCTGTATTTGGACATAGCTCCTTCTGTCTAGCCTGTATCTATCAAGAGTGTTATGTTTTGTGAACAGATGTATTCTTCCCCAAGTGAGGAACAGCCTTAGTTTTGGTTTTTATTCCTTCTTCAATCCTGCTTTGTCTAACTCTTTTAAAAAAAGAGCTGAAGACTTCTTATGGCTAAATGAATACATTAACTCAGAACTCATCTCCACGGGTTGTTTTCTTTTAAAGGTGATCATGGATTTAGGTTAAATTTGTTGTTTATAACGAGTTCTCAATACTTGCACTGCCCTTTGTAGGGTTAATATATGAGGTGGCTATAATTTCGAACACCTCCTTAAACACTTTGACAGAGAAGAATATGGCCTTGATCAACTTTGCTTTATTTCTGTTGCTCTTAGTATTAATTGAAAATGTGCTTTATCCTGCAAGTTGTGTCCCATCCCCACAGTATTGTATTAGGCAATTGTAAATAGCTAAACCTTGTTTTAAGTTCTATGGAAGTGGTTTAAGCATGATTAAATTTAGAGTTAGCAAATGAATTTCTGAATGCTTAGTACGGAATGCCCGTTAAGCTGAGTGTTCAGGTTTAAGAGATGTTACAAAGATAAAACAAGCGATTTTTTGAGAAAAATCTGGTATTCTGGTGTCATTAGTGAGCTTTCTCAATCAGAATTAGCACAAAGTTTAGACATGTTTATTTTTAGGGAAAAACAGAGTTCTGCTGCTGAATGAAGCTTTTCTTTAATATCTTGAAATAATACCTTCTAGTGTGTTCAAACCAGGTGTTTAAGCCATGTGTCTGAAGTTAAGCATTACCCTGATTTAAAAATATATAAAAATTGAAAATGCTAATTAGGTTATGTCATTGCCAAAGAAGATTGCCAGTAAATAATAGAATAGATGGGGTATTATTCCAGAACAGTGTTTGAGTGTTTTGCACAGAATTGCATTTTCGGTTGGTGGAAAATTACGATTTACTTGGAAGCATGAAGCCTGCATGTGTAACCACACTTTGCAGGCAGAGTAGCTGCGGGTGTGCTCATAAACCTTCAAACTAGGACTTCTAAACTGCAAGAGTGTCCCAAAAATTAGCGTAATTGTAAGTCATTGCAAGACCAATGGCGTTGTGCTTTCTGCATTCAAAAAGCACATCAGTTAGTCATCTCTGGCTGCAGGAGGGACCTTAGTTAAGTCACTTCTTGTTGATTTTTGGCTAAGTATGTGGCTTACACTGCAAAGTATTTTGACTTTCCTAATGCTAGAATTCATTAGTAGATATTCAGTTCATCCACTGTGCATTTGCTATTAAATACAGGCATAAATAGAGAATTCAGTTACTTAGTGCTAAGTTAAACTGAATTGACTTGAATCTGTTTATAAAATAGGGCATTTAGTAGATTCAATTCTTGAACTGCATATATAGTAAAAGTCCACAAAACATTTTTTTTCTAGTTTCAGTTTTGGCACTAGATTTTATCCTGGAGTTTTTAAATATTCTTCATCCTGTTCTTTTTCTATTAAGGTTAATGTTGAAGAAGGAAAATGCGGAAGTCGCCATTTGACAAGTTTTATAAATGAGAATTATTTGAAGCTCAGGAATAAGTGAAGCTGAAATTTGAAAAAAAAGAAAGTGAATGCATGCTAATTATCAGACCAGAAGTCCCACTTGTAGAATATTGAGCAATTTGTGTGAAGTGGGGAAGATGAAAGAAGTCAGAATTTGAAACGGAAGAATGAAGAAAAGGAATAAAAATGAAGTTAAGATAAGAAGTAATCTGGAATCTGAAAGCACTACGCTAAGTAATTACTAGTCTGTTTATGTGTCCCTGTATATTTTGCTAAACATGCATGCATTATCTGTTTAATAGCAAAAGTATATGCAGGGTAAAGAAGTGTCTACCAGGGAAAAAAAAAAAAAAAAGAAAAAAAAAAAAAACTTCTTAAAAATCTAGGCAGTTCTAATGCCAACTGCCCGGACACATAGATATGCATTTTTACCATTTATTTCACTGGAGCTTGTTTACAGACCTTAGGTAAACGAGAAATTGTGTACAAATTAGGCTTTCAATATCTGCGTGCAGGAATCCCGTTCTGCTTCCAGAAGCGGAAGTGCTCATGGGTCTGGCAAGTCGGGGAGGCACACCCCTGCAAGATCTCGATCTAAGGAGGATTCCAGGCGTTCCAGGTCAAAATCTAGATCCAGGTCTGAATCCAGGTGAGTTTACTTCTTTTACCTCTTCCTCCTCTTCGCAAGTCAGATGATTGTCAGAGGTGAACTGAAGTCCAGTTTAGCCCAGTTCTGTTTCCAGAGAGAACTGGTGGTCTGTGGACATTAATTATTAAGGGGCCTGTGTGGTTTCAGGATTTGAAAAGCTGGACTATCAAGTTAGATCTCTCTACAGCTTTTTCTAAGAGGTAGTCGGCTATGTAGGCTTGTATCTGCTGGTACAGTTTGGAGGTGGCCTGCCTTTTTAGTCTTAGAATAGAGGCTGGTATCTGAGTGTGAAGCATTAGGAACTCTAGATCTTGGCTTTTCTGTGCATTAAAAGAAATAACATGCATCAGCAAATTTTCCATTTTAGGTCACATTAATGTATTAAGTTTTCTCACTAGAAGCAGTGACGTTTCTGGAACAGTTAACAGTATATTCCCTGAAAAAGAAGCAGTAGAGATAAATGTGAATTTCAACAGACATCTGTCTGACCTTTTAAATACATGTTTAGTTAACTGAAAATGAACAGGCTGGAAAGCTTTAAATAATTAGACAGCTTTCCCAGCTCTCCAAAAAAGTCCTGGAGAAAGTAGCTTGCTTACTGTATTTGTTATGTGGCAGCGCAAATGTACGCTATGAAAATGTCTTTTTGCACTGCATTCCCTATCCGTATACACATCTGCTAAACTAGCTGTGTGCAGTGACAGAATTCCTCTTGAAACTGTTAACAGACATAACTGAGGCATAAAATAGGCTGGTAGTCTAAAAATAAGACTATAAATGTCACTGCTAGCCACTTTTCATTGGCTTTACCAGGTGTGTTATGTAAGCGGTACATACTTAATAAAGAATGACTAGAGAGGCAACAAAACCTCTAAATCGGTGAATGATGTTATTTTCTTAAGAGTCTAGATAATTGGGTGCTGGCTACAGAAATGAGTATGTTGATAGCTCCTTTACTCACTTGTAAGCGTTCAGTTTAAAAAAACCATGGGCTTCAGCAGAGGGGTTTCCAGCTGAGCTGTTCATAATATACTTTTTTGTGTATAAGCAATGGATCAGGCTTGCCAAAGCCTGAGGGTCTGGCTGGAGGAAGGATGACAACGCTGGAAGACATTGCGCTGTTAGCAATCACCCATGATGGAAAACACTATCAAGTACTGTGTTTAGGTGTCCTTGCAAGATCAAAGTGATCAGTTTTAAAGGCTTTTGTGAGAAGGGAAATACTCAGGAAATTTTGGCAGCAGAGGAATGGTCTTGTTTCTTCTGTGTACTTCAGGCACAGTCACAAGTGTCAAATCATGCACTTGGCAATCCCTGTAGCACAAGAACAAAGATGTCAAATTAATAAATACTTGGTAGAATAATACTGCGTTATAGAGTATGAAATGGGAGTGACCTCTGGAATTGCTGGTAGTGCGAGACTCATAAGACGGCTCGGGGAGGGTCCTGTCCAAAATCCTGCTCAAGGCAGAGTCAGCTCTGGGCTCAGACCATGTTCTCAGGGCTTTATCCAGTTGGGTTTTGAAAACCTCAGGGGTTGGAAACTGCACAACACCTTTGGGAAACCTTTTAATTTAAAAATAACAAGCAAGTCGGGACCCAGCCCAGCACGTCCTTCTGCACCTTAATCCATAACCCCTAGGGCTTCCGTACTCCCTTAAAAGTACTGTTTCTCACTTGCAGAGTAACCATAGTACTGTGTAACAATGCAATTGCAAATTGTATAAAATGCTGGAAGAAGCAAATACAAGATCTAGAATTTATGAGAAACCTGGCAAATAATTTACTCTTATAAGAAATCACCCTTTAAATAATACTTTGGCAACTGACTTTTTACTTTTTGATGAACAAAAGTAGAAGCTTATGACTACCACGGCTTCCTGAGCATTTAACAGCTGTCTTGAAAATGCCTGTCTCTGGAAATACTGGAAGTATATTAGCTGAGTTAGAGTGTGTTCATTAGCAGATTTGGACAGAATTGTGTCAAGGCACATATTTAGAACCAATATACTTATATCTGTTTTCAGTGCCGTCACACGTTTGGATCACGAGCAGGTCATCTAACTCTGGCTTTTGCCAGAGAAATAACCTTGTGAGAACTTTCATATTTCCTGGCAGTTTCTATCTCAAATGTATTTTTCAGTTACCAGCTTTATAAATTAAACTTTGATTTGGGAACAAATCTGTCTCCTGGCGTATTTATCAGTTGGGGTGCGGATATACTTGGTTTAAAAATCTGCTTTTATTGAAGTTTTCAGCAGCAGCATAGCAAGCTTGTTATCTTTGGCTGACTCTGAAGTCTAAACAATTCTTAACCAAGAAATAGGGTTTTCAGCTGTGGTGGCTTTGCAGTGAAGGAGAATAATGGCAATATGACATTTAAGGCAGTAATATAAGCAATGCCTATTTAAAATAAACCTTGTTCTATCACATAATGGATTGCCTGCTTTAGAAGTGTCCAGCTCTTGTTTGGTGTAATGGGTGCATTCCGTTATCTGGAACATCAGTTCTGTGTTTGCCTTCAGTTTTTTTTCTATGTCAGTGGTTGAGTGTGTCAGTGGTATGCATGCGTTGAACTTTTTTTTTGTTATTATTATTTCTGTCTGTCTTTACTGTCTTCCGTGCCTCAGGGAAGTTATCTTTTTTTTTTTTGCTTTCTGTTGCCAAAAATAATTCTTCCTAAATACGTAGCTAGAAGTGTTTGTAATGGGACATGCTGAAGTAATTTCTCCTGGACATGTGTATATTTTTCTAGTTGAGGAAGACAGAACTTAGCTGGCTCACTTCTGGAGAGGTTGAAGGCATTTTTTAGAAGGAGGCCTGTAACGTTACAGTGTGTATATCGTGCAATTTGGCTGTCTGGTGACACTGAGTGAGAAATCCTGACTCTGGAAGAAGCTGTTAAATGCTCAGGAGTAAAAACAGGTTCAGAGTAAGAGCTTAATTCATGCCAGCATAGTGGTTGTGTTACTGTGAAACACAACGGTGGCTTGTGGTCTCAGTCAGTACTTGCTACCTTGGCTTCCACAAGCTAGAGGAAGGACACTTAAGACACAAACAAGTCTGAAGATTAACAATGTATGACAAAGAGCCTTTAAACTGTTTATTGCACTTCTTAGCCTTGCAGAAGTTTTCTTTGTAGTTGTGTGGCATGCAGATAGTGACTGCCGTCAGCAGGCCAAGCTCCGGTGTAATATTCCAGTTTAAGTACCTGCCCAGCTTTTCAATGAAGATTGTCTGTGTTGGGAGGGCTGAGGATTTAGCAGAAGGAATTGAAGTGTTTCAGGACCTCATTTCCACGCACCTAGTCCTGTCAGGAAACATTTCTGAGACTGTTCTGAGGAGGCCTGGTCTGAAATCGGTGACAGCTTTGCCTAAATACACTTGAAGTGTGAACGTGTAAACATTCATGAACAGCTAATGTGAAATAACTGTTGAAATACCAGAAGGTAAATCAGCCTAATACAGCTTAATTTCTTCAGTTGTATTAAGCTCTGTTTCAGGGGCATTTGCCAGACTTCTGGGCTTGTAATTATGCACTGTGTAAAAAGTGTATTTGCTTTTCAGTGTCACTGAAAGCAGTGCTATTCTGAGTGCTGGAATAAGCAGAAGTGTGCACCTCTGCAATCGTGTATGCTTTATGTTGTCATATTTACTCCTGTTCCCTTTTTCTGTCTTTAAAAGAAAGCCACCCCAGCTACTTTACTTAAATGCTACTGTAAATGCTGTGAATATTCCAAGCATATACTGTGTCAAACCAAGATACCCTTGTTAGAGAAAGTTAAAAGCTAGTGAGGAATTAAAAGCTAACTTAAATGGATGTTGAGGTTCCTTTTCTGCAGTAGAAATACTCTGAGAGCATACGCAGTAATCTAATTGTAAAGATTTAGCGCACAGTCCTTGAGAGTAGTGACTAAATTCATTATAGCTGAATCATGTGGTACTGCAGGTTTTTAGAAAATGGTTATTTGGGCTTTTTGTTTGTGAAGATCTGATGTATTTTTGAAGGGTTAAAAAAACCCAGCCCAACACTGTACCTTTTTTCTTTTGTTTTTTTCCTCAGATCTAGATCAAGGAGGAGTTCCCGTAGACACTACACAAGATCACGCTCTCGTTCCCGCTCTCATAGGAGATCCAGAAGTAGGTCTTACAGTCGGGATTATCGGCGACGACACAGTCACAGCCATTCACCCATGTCTACTCGCAGACGTCATATTGGAAACAGGGTATGTCTGTTACAGAAGTAGGTGACTCGTACATAGTCCTGAATAAATCCCGAAATGACTGAATTAATTCAGTGACAGTCTGCTTTCCTGCTCAGGTCTCTTTAAAAGAGGTGTCTTAAATCAAAACCTATTTAAAAAAGATGTCTAGTTTGTCTGGTTTTTAACAGACTAGTGTTAGCAGTGCAGCAGTGTTAGTAGTGCAGGCTCTTGTTACTATACCTGCTGTAATAAATGAGTGAATGTCTGCAGTGAAGGATGGGGGTAGAATTAGGAGGGAGAAATATTTGTCCTGTTCTTGAGTAGAAAGCCTGGAAAACTAAAACGTTTCATTAGAAGCTGTTTTGATGGTGTCTTCATTAAATGAGCATGCAAACCACCTTGCTTTTAGCTGCCTTACAGGCTGAGGTGGCTGACGGTGGTGTGGTTCGTGCTAAAGTTGATAACTTAGTGATAACTAACACAAATGATGGTGTGATCCAGGCCTCTGTGTGTATCTCTCCCTGTTCAACAGTCATCGGCTAGACCTTGGAGGGAGAACTCTAAATACTGTATCTGTTCTGTGCCATATCTATAGTTTGTACGGTACCCTGAGAAATACAAAGTATTTTTGTGAAAGGGGGTTTGTGGGTTTGATTGTTACAGTGTCTATTAGCAAGTTAACCCAACTTGAATCTCAGCAGTTTCTTTTGTTGTTGTTGTTTTAGCTTGAATCTCTGATGCTCACAACTTGTAAAATACCTCGTATTACAAATACAAGCAATTTTATTCTAATATCTGTCCCTTCCTTTAGGCAAATCCAGACCCCAATTGTTGTCTTGGCGTGTTTGGATTGAGTCTGTACACCACAGAAAGAGATCTGAGAGAAGTTTTCTCCAAGTATGGTCCAATTGCTGATGTTTCCATTGTGTATGATCAGCAGTCTCGACGTTCAAGAGGATTTGCCTTTGTGTACTTCGAAAACGTTGAGGATGCTAAGGAGGTAGGTTGGGGAACAGAATGTATGGCATATTTGCCATGTTCTCAGTTGCTGGGATGTATATTCTGTAACAGGATCTAGCCTGGCGAAACTCAAGGCCTAAAAGATACTTGGTGCCTCATAATAGATGTCAGAGTCTTAGTTCAAAAGATATCTACTGTGTACCGGAGGAGAGAGGCATGAGTACTGATCCCTCTGCAGGCTGTAATTCACAAAAGCAAACTTCAGCCTAGCCATAGTGCAAACTATGCCAACAAGGAAAAGCAAACAAAACACAGGCTCTCTGTTTTAATGATGAGAGTTCCTTCCTAAGCCCACATGTGATCTTAAGGTTTAATAACAGGCATGGTCAGGGTGGACCAGCCGGCCATATCGGAGCGCTCTGTAGGAGTGCTCACATGCATTCTGCTGACTTCTAGTGCTTCAGTCTGAAAGTGAGGTGGGGAGGATCTTTTCTGAAAATAAGAGGCCAGGCAAATGCACAGTGGCTTCCTGGTTCCTGCAAAACCCTAAGGGATTCAATAAATTAAAGCAGTTTTAATACCATATAACAAATTATGGCATTTGTGCTTACCAGTGCTACCGAATGAGCAGGGAGTTCTATATTCAGGGCAGCCATTGGAGAGCAGTGTGCTTATGGGCTGTAACTAGGCTTATGTTCTGCATAAATTCCACTGCTTAAAATTTCTAGTGTCATCTTTTCCAAATTTGGCATGAAGACTTCCATGTGAGGTTGGAGCTTTGGATGTAGGTACTGTTACTTGGCAGAAGAAAACCAGTGCTTTTGGCTTTTTTTATTTGAGATTTACTTATCATTCAGATATTCAAGGTTATAGTAGGTTTTGAGATTGTATTGGAGGGGGGGAAAAAAACAACATAACAGTGCGCTCTAACTTCTGAATGCCTTTCTTAATGTTGCTTGTTGGAGTAGCTACATCTCCCTACATCAGCATGTTCAAAGGTTCCTCTTAATCATGTTAGAAACAGAGATACTGACCCAGTTGTTAAATTATGCTCTTTTCAGGCTTTTTATGCCATATGATTCACGTTTTAAGTGGTTACTGAAGCTTATTACCCAGCTGTCCTAGAACATATTAGAATTTAGGTTCAGTGTAATGTACAAGGCATAAGTGAAACTTGGATGCACATCCTAACTTGAGCCATTTTAGGACTTCTCTTAATCCTTGAAGCAGTGTTCAGAAACTTGTGTCAGTAATAAAGTTCATACCTACAACCAGTTGTATTTTATCACACTGCTTAGGCAAAGGAACGTGCCAATGGAATGGAGCTGGATGGAAGAAGGATCCGGGTAGACTTCTCCATAACAAAAAGACCTCACACACCTACCCCTGGAATCTATATGGGAAGACCGACTTAGTAAGTTACCTATGTGTTTTTTTTCTCAAAGCCAGTATGGCATAGGATTAATTGTGTCTTGTGTTTTGTTAAAAACCGTTCTGTATCCCCTCCAAGAGACCTGATTCTTTGTGTTTTCCCTAGTTTACCAGGCTTTTGCGTTAATGCAAAAAGGTGTTCACTTGCTTCTGACTTGTGTGCTGTATAGCATGTGGATGTTTCAGTACTAGAAACTGAAATAGAGAAATCGCTGTTGACGTCTGATTACATTTGGTTTTTTAAATCTCCTTAACAAAAGCTGTGATAACAGTGATGTGGTTATCTAGCAAAGCTTCTGAAAACTAAAAAACCTAATAAAGGAGGTTCTTCAGAACTAAAAAAAAAAAGGGGCAAAAAAAGACTACATGTGGACAGCCATCAGTAGTAATGCATATCTTTAGATAGGGGTTAATTTATACAGCAGTTGTCAGTGACTGATCTGGGGTCAGCCTGGATTACAGTGAGCAGAAACCTGTATTCCTTAGTAGCGCTGCCCAGACATGAGCTATGTAAACACTTAAAAGTCTATAATAAGATTTTTTTTCACAATTTCTAAGTTTTTTCACTGCTTCTGATTAATGAACGTTGCCCAATGTACTTTCAAACATTAATGGCTTTTGCAAGCTCAAGTTCTCAAGGGTATATTAACAAATACTAATTGAGCAGCTGCATGGCAGAGTTTGCCCTATCCACAGAGTACACTTCTGACTTAAAGATGCCAAGAATGTAAATTGTTTTCCCAAGTCATTTGCCAGTTTTCCCAAGACTTTCAGCTTACAGTATTGGTGGTCATGTAGCTGATACTGTGTTGAGCCTGCAAGTAAAGTTTTTTAATGGGAAAGTTCTTCCAAAAGGAGCTTTCTGAGAGTTCAAAGTGAATGAAGAGTTGTCACAGAATGGAATTCCTCGTGTGCCTGTGATATCAAAAGGTTAAGAGGTTTCAGACCAAGGAGGAAAGTAGCTGTCTTAAAGTGCAAGCATTTTAAAAAGCAATTATTTAAGTAGTTCTGTTCCCAGCTGCACTGATTGGAAAGTAGGAGTGCTCACAATCATTTCAACTGTGAGGACATGAGTTAATAATATAACCCAGTTGAAACGGTGTGTACTTGATTGATGGTATGCCTACTGAAAAGCACTGCAGACAATATTAATGGTTTATTTTATTAAACGTAATTCTCTTTCACTACTTGTAGTGGCAGCTCACGACGACGAGATTACTACGACAGAGGGTATGATAGAGGCTATGACGATCGTGATTATTACAGCAGATCATACAGGTGAGGCAATATTTGTAATATTCGACTGCTTTTTAAACTGCTTTTTCCTCCACACCTCTATGTAGGTGTTAAGCAGCTCATCCTACATATGTATGCCAAAATATTTTTGTACTCGCTGTCATTCTGGAATCCTACTATGAAATCCTTACCAAAATGACTGCTCAGTACAAATCAGATTGGGAAATAATTTGCGATGTTTAACCTGTGGCATGAGGTAGTCCATAATGCTTTTTTAATCTGCATTAAGTTTTGGGGAAAAAAGTATCTTCCTTATACTGTCATTTTAAAAGAATCTTTTGTTGATTTATCTGTTAGCATTACAAAATGGTGGGAATACAGGTGCAGATCCAATACCTGAGTTTGTATTGTAGTGCCAACTTACATTTTGAGTGTAATGTAGTAGACAAAAAGCAGGAAGTTTCAGTGGTCCCCAAGTAATGATTCTGGCACCTCAAATGTTGCCAAAAATAAGGCATTGGGGATTGGAACATTACCTGTACTATTTTGGACATTTGCATGAAAAGCCTTTTTCAACATCAGGTTGGATGTATGTGTTCTACTTGAGAGACTTGCACCTCCTGCCTTCTTCAGCCTAAACTTCCGTGTTCGATAGCACAGTAGTTAACTTCATTGAAAGGGGTGACTATTCAGGTGGCAATACACATTGTCAGAGGGCTAGTAAAGGTCATACAAAAGCTGTTGAAAACATGGTTGGTATGGAATTGGTTTTGATGATAGTTAGAGCAAACTTGAATTCTGCATTTTTCCATTAAGACAGCCAGCAGGACTTACCACATGTGAAATCCTCACAGTTTGTTTGGACACTATAAAGTTGGACACAAAGACAGTAAAAAATTAACTGTTAGTAATTACTAAATGTATCTGCAGAATCCTGTAGCACTTCCTGAGTTGTTTGCCTAGCTTAAATGCGTGAGCAGGGGGGTGGATTTACGATTGTTCCCTGAAGGGCAACCATGTGTTCATGGAAATAGATGAATTCAAGTTGCATTATCGCATTATAGCTCAAAGACAAGGCAAATACTAAATTCTGTGATCTTAGCTTTCAGTGTGTTCTTCTGTTGCTTTCTCGGTGTAGAAGAAAATATCTTTGTTCTTATACTGATAGTTGTCTGGTCACTGCTGGTGATGGAGGGTAGTTATCTCTTCCCTCCCCTCATACCCCTTTCAGCAGCTTTTTCTCCTTCCCAGGCTGTTGCCATTGCTTCCAGTCCTGTTTCTTCTTTCGCTGCCTTGCTACTGGCATTTACATCAGGTGCCTTGCTTCTGCAGCGCTTCAGTGCTGCTGGGGACAGGGAGGGGATCAAGGTGCTCTACATCATCACAGTCAACACAGGAGGCACAAGTGTTCTTCTGACACTTCTGGGAGGTAGTCGTTAGGGTACTTTTCTGCCTCTAACCACCTATTTTCTTGAAACATCAGTGATTTGAATGTTTTGGAGAACTGTAGCAGCTAAAATCAGAAGTTGATACTGGGTGTATGAGAACCAAGATACGTTGGTTTTCACCTTGCCAGCACCTCTATATGGGCTTTCTTATGAAGTAGATGTGACCCAAAGCAGTTTTTTGACCAAACTTCCAGTTTCTTTCAAAGCACAAGGTACAAAAACTTACTCAGGATAGTTAACATAGCATCATCTCAATATCCTAAAAAATAATGAAGGCTAGTGAGTAAATTAACTGAAGCAGCTTGCCAAAATCTTGGGGAACAGAAAAGTCTTGCAACATGGCTCGCTAAGCAGTCTGAGTGGTGCTTCTAGCTCGCTTCTCCCACTTTTTGGTTTCTTTGTATGTGGTTCTGATGTAAACCTATCAAAATGGCAAAGGCACCTAAGGACCAGCAAAAGATGGGGGGCTGTGCAGTGTTTGGTGAGAGTTTCATGCCATCGATCTTTCTTCTTGCATTTCATGGTACAGATTTCCTTTTTCATAAATGGTCCTTCGGGCTTTACTGGTTGTCCTTGAAATCTGTTGTTTGTTGCTTGCGTGTTCTTAAAATGTCATTTATTCCTTGTTTAGATTATGACATGACCCCAGGTCTTCAGTGCTTGCGTTACCTTTTTCTTTCCTGCTAGTGGACAGGGGCTCAGATGTTTCTAAAATGTTATCAGAAGTTGTAATTACATCAGTTCTGGGTGCATGCTAGTGAGAATGGTTGCAGGCTGTGGTAGCGACTGAACATGAAGAAGAGTACGTGCATTAGATGAGGAAGAGCAGACTAGTAAGAAGTGATGTGAGAAGGTGGACTGCTTCAGTTTGTGTACTAGTCTGAGTGTAGCATATCAGAATCCGTGGCCGTGCTTCAGTCCAACACTTTGAGGCAGTCACGTGCTGGGTGATGTTCTGACCTTCCTACATGCTCTCCCATCCTCTGTCTGTTGTGAACTAGGGCTTTGGGGTGGAAATACTCAGAATATTGACAATTTCAGCAAGGTTGATAGCCATTTCCTATCTTTAAAACAAACAAACCAACAAAACCAAAAAACAACCAAAAAACCCCACACACCCCAATGTTTTAAAGCTCACTGCAGAACCTTTATAAAGTCTTTTCATAGCAGATATTGAAAGGGTGAAAGTAAGCCACAACTGGTTTGTGTGTGGCTACTTTTAAAATATCATGGTCTGCCCAGGTTAGATACCTACTTCTTCACCCTGCAGATACTGGTTGGTTGAGGGAGGGAGAATGGTGTTGTGTATGTTGTGAGTGCTTCCTTGAGGTAAAAAAAAAAAAAAGAATTGTTAAAGATGCAGTAGAGCATTACATACTAGTACTCCACCCTAGAAAATCAATTGGTAACAATTACTTTGCATTTTCCCTTCCTTGCCCTCTGTGCAGTGAAGCCTTAAGGCAAGTCCAATTTCAGATGGGAATTGTCCTGTTAAAACTTTAATTTCTCCTCATTGCTGTGGGATGTTTAATCTTGTCTGGAAAAGTATCTGTAAACTAAAGAATAACCTTAAAAACCTTAACTTGCACACTAGCTATCTACCAAATGGCGAAGACTTAAAAATAAAATTTAAAAAAAAGGAGACCTACTGATTGAAAGAGTGGTGTAGTGTTTGGGGGTTCTTTGTCCTTTCTATGATTTATAGCCTTTTTGAGCTGCTGTGAGACATCTGTGGCAGGGACTGTTCCATAATCCAAACTTGATTTATCTCTTCCTGGTCATGCTTCACTGTATGTAAATCTGTGGAGCTACCAGCCTAACTACTTAATAATATTAAATACTATAATGTATTGTTTCAGTTCTAGGCAGCTTCTGTGTAAGGAGAAGTTGTACCTTAGGTCTTAAATGCTCTTGTTTAAACATTATTGTGAAGTGTTAAAATGCAAGAGTGTGTTGTTTTTTTTTTCTTTTTCCCCTGCCTCCACCTTGGAATCAAGCCGTTTTTCCTCAGGATGGTGAATTGATCTTGCTACTTAAAAAAAAAAAAAAAAAAAAAAAAAAAAAAAAAAAGTTTGCCTCAAGTGGGTGAGCATCTGAGAATAGAAAGGGTCTTAGAAGCAAAGGCTATGTACTGATGTCAAAATGCTGCTCGTTGGAGGGTGTGACATTGTAAAAGACAATATTGGGTCAGCTGGAACGTGAGTCCTTTTAGCTGCTCCTTGACACAGAGTTTAGCCAACTCATTCCAGGAATACACAAAAATGAATGTAACAAAGTAATTTAGCATTATCCAGTGTAGGAACCAATGTATTCTTCACATCCTTTTCTTATGCTTGATGGTGGTTTTTGCTCGTACAATGAACTTCTTGTTTATTTTTAACATTTTGAAAAGTCATTCTGCTTTTGTATTCACAGAGGAGGCGGCGGCGGCGGAGGAGGATGGAGAGCTGTTCAAGACAGGGATCAGTTTTACAGGTAAGATAGGAAAGCTTTCAGTGTCTGGTTAACGGTGGAAATGTTCTTATACATGACATTTTTTGAGTATTCTATGAATCTAGTCTAGGATATCTTTAAGCACATTAACAGAAACTGATGCTGAGTATTTGCAGCTCTCCAGTTAGTGGTGCAATTCATTTCAAAGATTTCCCTCATTGCTACATAATGGGATGAGGTTAGTTTAGGGACAGGTTAGTGCAGCTTTGCATAGGAAAAACCTGTGATTTATGCCAAGTAGTTATGTCCTGAATGTTTGGGTATTTTTTATTAGGGGATTAGTAGAACTAGGCAAGGAAATGCAAAACTTGGGAGTGCCTGGATTGGAGGGGTTTGGGGGTGGGGTTGGTTGAAGCAGTGACTGCTACTCAAATCAGCTCTTTGTCTCGGAACAGATAATACAGATTCAAAGTTAAGGTGTGATTTGGCTTATGCTGCTTGTTTGGGATGCTTTTGTCGTGGAACACTAAAATTACAGGTAGTCAAATTGTGAGTGCAAAAGAGCTTGTTCCTTTTATTAGTCATAATAAATAATACTCCTATTAGTCAGAATAATACTATTCTGACCCGGTAATAAAAGGAGCATTAAGAAA
>NW_010536250.1:0-7947 GCF_000687285.1 Phaethon lepturus | reverse complement strand
GCAGGAATGTTGATCAGCTATTTATGTGTTCATTAGCTTTCCAATTACACTCTTGATAGCAGGATTGGGTTAGAGGCATCCACATAAAGCTGCTGCCACTCATCTGCCACAGGCTTTAACGAAGGGGTTGTTTCTTTTGCCCTCTTTCGCAGGAGGAGATCACCATCCCCATATTACAGCCGAGGGGGCTACAGATCGCGATCCAGATCTCGATCCTATTCACCTCGTAAGTAGTCGTAGAGCTCGCATATCAAAAGCAAATTTCCTCTTTTTTCCACTACTTCTTTTGAGGCTTTGCATCCATAAAGACTATTCGACTTTGGTGAGGTTATTTTTGAACTGCAGTTGCCTTTAATGTTTCATTGAGCAACTGGCAACCTTGAGGACAGAGCAAATACTTAGTCTGCAAAAAAATAAACTTGGTAATACCACTTGTTAAAAATTTTAAGGTACTGTTTTCTTTCTCCAAAACTCTGTCAAAACGGGAGTTTGTAGTATGCTGACAGTTTGGTTACTTCCAGGTGAGGCCGAATTCCCAAGCCACTGAAACTACATTTCCCAACAGAACTTGTTAAAAGAGGAGGTCAGCTTCCTCTGAGATCCAAACAGTGCACTTTTTTTTCCTGAATTGCTTATCTGCATGGAAGATAAAGCTGCAGAAAGTTGTTAGAACACAACAGCATTCCTAGCATACTCCCTTTGTAATGGACAGAGTGAATGAAGCGGTTGTGTTCTCTTCTTTACCTTTTGTGTCCAAATGAAAACAAGTGTAACTGCTTTTACCGATACGTAGGGCAACTGGCCGCCACAGAACAGTTACGGTGCGAGTTCTCATTGTGCGCTGCAACATCAGCCCTGTCGTGGGACGGGAATTGGGGTTTTTCTGCACAAAGGAACTTCCTGGCAGAACTGTACCGACTGCTGGACTTTGCCATAGGCAAACCACAAGGCTCTTGAATTTGATGCAGATTTGAGGGGTGGCAGTGAATTTAGACAGAACTCTTAAAAATCTGTCAATCCTGGAAGTCTTAACAGCGTGTATATTTTGTTTCTTTCAGGTCGCTATTAAAGCATGACACGTAGAAGAATTTCTAGCTACAGCCTTTGAGTTGAAATTGCAAGTTTGTGGACAATATTTTTATTGTCTCTTCTGTTTAAACAAGTGAACAGTGCCTAGTGAATAGGTGACTTTTACACCTTTTATGAAGACTACTTCTGTGATGTTAAATGCTGTTTCGTTCTGCATATTTGTGTAGTTTGGTGCTTTGTTTCAAGTTGTGTTTTGAAAGGAGTATGTTTTGCATGTATTTTTTTAGTCTCAATTTTGACTCCTGAAAGGTTTCTATTGTAAAGACAAACTGTTCAGTTAGTTTTTTCTACTGATTCCAAGGTATTCTGAAGATCAAAACCTGTGTAAAAATGCTTTCAAAAAGTGAAAAATAAAATAAAAAGAAGTTTGGTTTTTCTTTTCCTACTTAATTTTGCCAGGTATAAGTTACGGGTTAAAAAGAGACTACAACACTTATGCTATGTATTCCGGAATAACATCTAAAGCCCAAAAGTAAAATCCACCCTAACTTTGTGTTGCTTCTAGTTCTCTAAATGTAACACCTTCAGGTATGTAAACCCAGCGTGTAGAGAGGTCCCTGTGTGAATTGTCCAGCTGCAGGAGCAAGAAGGGCCATTCAGCAGTGCTGTACGCCTGGAGCAAGGCTTGTCAGAAACTCTTGGTAACGCTGTTGAGCTTTGAGGTGGGTGAGCTGTTGGCAGTCTGTAACATGCAGACCTTTAAGGAGGGGGCTTGAGTGGACATAGGTAACTATCTGCTTAGAGAAGGCAGGGAAATATTTAGATTACTTTGATTTTTTTTCTTACTGCTTCACTGATGATTGTCCTTTTAAAGAGTACTTTTTATCCACAAATGTGGTTAAAATGCAATAGAACTCTCAAGTGATGCTTTCTTGCCAGTACAGTACTGTTTTGCCTGCTTGGATTCATGGACTCCCTATATTTACAGGAAAATTCTGTGCAAGATTCAAAAGCACTTTTGTCAGACTAGAACTTCCCTCAGCCTTGTGCCATAGCTGCAGTGGCTGACCGCGCATGGAGGACCTAGAAAACAAGAGCAGTGAGATGGTAGGCTGCTGTTCACTCGACTTTTGAAGTTCCTCTACTGTTTGGGTTTTTTTTTTCCTGTATGGCAATGTCCACACTTTTTCTGTGGACTAAGAGCAGTTACAGGACCCTGTGGACCTGCAGCCTCTTGATCTTTATTTGATGATTTTCCCTGTTTCTGTATGGGAATGGAACAGATGGCTGCTCTCTGTGTGTTTCTGTGCCACTTCCAATTGGTGGCTTCCATCTCTTGTCTTACCATGGTGTCCAGCTTGAACTAGATCTTTGTATGGAACTTTTCAGTAACTTGGCCTGTTCTTTCGGCGCGGGGCAGAGGGAAGGGCCAGGATAGTACACAGTATTCCACAGGTGGAGGAGCCATGGGTTTATGTGGTAACGTAATACTGATTTCTCTTTGAGCACTGTCTCCCACCTGTCTGGGTTGCTTCTCGAGTACTACTGAGCTGAAGGTTTTTGTACAGTGCCTTCTGAGAGCTCGCAGGGGAGGATGAATGACCAGGAGCCTGCCTCTGCAGTCTTCCTGTCATTAGAGAATTTAAAACACAGCTGTACGAGCTGCTCTGATGGCACTCGGGTGCAGGAAGTGCCACTGAAGCCATCACAGGTTGGGATTTCAGTAGTAAGCATGTTTTACCCCCAAATTCTTATGTGGGGAGGGACTACAGTAATAGTCATGTTGGCCTAACGAAAACCCAGTGGTAACCCTGGCGCAAGTGCTTGCATGCTGAGCTCCATCCCATTTGTTCCAGGAACAACCAGGGATTTGCTGTCCCATGAAGGCTAAATTTCACTTCAGGTTCCTCATTCAGTTCTGCTGAAGTCCATTTCTCACTTCTAAAATCATCCCTGACTCACTCATTTTGGTTTCCAGCTATTAAGTTATCTATTGGATTTAAAAGATATCGGGCAAACACTCCATAGCGTCTCTGTTATACCGCATAGTAACTCTATGCATTTAGATCTGTATAATTTTAATCGTGTGTTGGAGGACATACATTGAACTTTCCATGTTGGTTTATGGTGAGATACTTTTCTTTTTGTGTAGAAATAGTGGTGTGCTCATTTCTGGACTCAAAAAAAAATCACACTGTACAGATGTAGGGAAGAAAACGGCTTGCTTTCCCCTTTTCAGAAGCAGTTTGACAAATGATGTGCAATCGTATGAGGCAAGAGACTGAGGAAATCGGGCAGCTGCAGCAGGTAGGGCTCGAGCAGTGCACCAGGTGCCCTAGGAAGATTTTTACAAACACCTGGATATTTTTTTTAAATACCTGTTTTTATTGTCCAGAATGGACAACAAGATTTCAGCAGTGATTATTTTTAATGATCAGCAGTAAGATCCCGGGCAGGGCTGAGCTGGTACTCCCATTTTACACATTCTGCTGGAGCTCCTGTGCCGAGAGCATCCCAAATCCCTGTGGCGGGTCCCCGCGTGGTGCAAACGTTTCAGGGCTGTGGTGCCGCAGTTCACCTTACGGACGGGTGCAGGAGCGTTCCCTTGGGAAGGTCCCGCTGGCTGGAGCTGACCTTTCTCCTTTGCAGAGCTGGCAGTCTCTTCGCTCTTTTGACGGCGTTTTTCTTAGTCATGGTCTTACGCTTGCCTTGACTTACTCAGCCGGGGTTGACAAACGCCGAGTCAAGAACGTGCGTCCTTTGGTAAGCGTCTCCTTATGTTTTAGTGAAATCAGGATTTTGCAACTCGTGGTGCAGTTCCTGGCAGCTGAGTTCATCTGATGGCTTGCTGCTGCCAAAAGAGCATCCTCCCACTCCTTCCCCATGCCATGATACCTGTTACTTCTGGTAAGGCGTGGAGCCGTGTTCTGGGCCGAGAGAAAGCAAGCTTTTCCCTTGCAGAGGGTACAGAAGGCAAAAGGGGTGTTGTGTTGGTGGGAGGCAGCATGCTGAGGTGCAGCCTAAAATCCATTTTAAAACTGTTTCGAGGGTTTGGGAAGGCGGTGGCCCCGGTGCTGCCATAGCCTTGGAGTAGGGAGAGCCTTTTGTCTGGGTGTTTCCTGCTGCTGAATCACTCCCAACCGCTGCTCAGTCCAGAAAGAGCCCCTGGTCAGATGCTCCCCGGCGTGTGTCATGTTGCCCTGTTGCGCGGGAATGACGGATTGCTGTGGTATGCGACGCACTCCTAAACCGCCTCTGAATCACTGCTGGGTGTCCTGACACTCTGCCAGCGTGTAACGCAGGAACTTGTCGCGAGGGAGGGAGGGAAAGCGTACCCCAAAGTTCAGCAGAAATCCCACCGGCGGGAGGGAAGCATCCTCTGCTGCGGCGGCTGCAAAAGCAACATCTGCTGGGGTGGATGCGAGAGGCCATGCCCTTTGCTGACCCGCTTTCCCGTCAGGAGTAGGACAAATTAAAAAAAAAAAAAAAAAAAAAAAAAACAAAACAACAACTGGGAGGTGCTGAGCATCAGCACGCAAGGGTTGATACTGTCAGGAGTAGTCGTGGTTTTAGTATATTCAGGAAAACATTGTTAAAATCGGCTCGTAAGGTGGCTTACAAGCACAAATTAACTTGAAACTGGGTCTTCAGAGCACCTGGGTCCAGCACGGGGAATAGAGACGGAAGGGAGAGCACAGGGCTGTGACTCCTGGCACCCTTTGCACAAGCAGCGCAGCAGCTCTCAGCTCTCCGCTGAACCTCATGAGTTCCTAAAAGTCACACTTGCTGTAGTACCTCCTTAATTTGTGTTCAAGTAATTTATTTCATTGTTCACATTTCAGTTCCAGCAAATCAATCGTATGAAAGGCAGGTACTCCACCCCAACGGAGCTGATTTCAGAGCCAGGAGAAGCAGATCCTTTCTTTTTCCTGCCTCACTATGATGGATACGGCTCCTCAGGGCTTGCTTGGGTATCCATCTCTGGCATCTGGCCTTCGCTCGATCACCATCGTCCTAGACATCCATACCTTCAAGGATCACCTTAGCAAATCTCTCAGCCTGCCTGTTGGGAAGGTGTGATTGGTACATCGCTACTGACAGTCTGTCCATCATTCCCAGAATTAAAAACTTAAGAGTTATGTCTTGCTCATGCTCAGCCCCTGTACAGGTGTAATTAATTAACAGGTGTAATAAATAACTGGTAAAAAACCCAGTTATTAATTCAGTTACCCAGCCATGATAGTTGCCTTGCACTATCCCCGAGTCTTAAGGACTGATGACCTGAAAGCTTCCGAAATTCCATATAGTAGATTTTTTTTCACTTGTGTCCTAGCAAAGGGTGAGCAAAACGATTCCCCTGTGGCTTGAAAAGTACAGAAGTGTTTTTCAACCAAATTCTGGATTTTCTCAACTGTGCCCTTCGTGATGGCTAACCTCACCCTGCCGCGGTGGACTGCTTTGGCCCTCGATACTGCTGACCAGTTCTGTGATGCTCTTCACTCATCACCGCAGCGGCTGCTGGGTGTTCTTCCTGGGAGGTTTCTGAAAGCCAATTAAGAAAGCTCATCAGCACAATATTAGAGTTAAATTTTGGGCTTATTCCAGCTCGTGGTGCCTCATCCCTGGCACGTGGCAATGGAGGGCAGGCGGGAGCCACTCCACCAGCCCATGCCCATCCCTCTTGTAGCACACCGTGGCACACAAGGTCACCTCTGTGACTCTGTCGGAAGGAAGAAATCCATGGCCAAACCACAGCCAGATGTTCTGTTTTTCCATAACAGGGCTGCCTGTGCTTCTCTGATCCCTGGCAATGGTCTGGGATGGCTCATGGAGGATGTCCCCCATGGGATCATCCCCAAGTCCAGCTTGCTGCCAGCCCTGCCAAGCACACCACAGCTTCTGAAGATCCTCTACTGCTGGCTTCACTGTCTCCTTCCCGCTGGCTTGAGGCAGGACCCACCAGCCCCACGCTGTCCCTTTGTCCCATTCCCAACACCCTCTGGGCATGGATGCTGCAGCGGTGGGACCCAAGGAGGGATCCCAACAAGGATGCTCCAGCCAGGCTTCCAAGCATCTCTTCACAGGAGCCTAACCAGTGCCCTGACTGCAAGGTCCCAGTAAGACCAGCCCATCAGAAAAAGGGTGATGAAACCCGATTGATCTCAACCTGCCTGCTGCGAGACAGGTATACCAAAGGTGGGATAAACAGAGTTATGGGTCAACCCATTCATCCTGAGCTTGGAGGGGACTTGAGAATCCCTCAGGACAGCGCCAGCACCAAGGTGGATGTGGTGGTCCCGGATGTTTGTCCTACCTCCTCCTAAAACCTCCAGCCAAGGGGCGGCACCACCTCCTTCTCTTCCTGAATCTGATCTGGTTGATCAGATTTTTTTTTTTCTTTCCTAATTTCTCCTGCCTCTTCAAAGCAGCCCTTCACACGCATGAGCCTGTTATCTCATCCTCCTCCAGACTAAACAAACTTTCCTTCAACCTTCTCATTCTCATGGGTTTTCTTTGCTCTTTTTATCAGTCTCGCCACACCCTCCCCTCGTTCCATGGCGGTGTCTCTTTCCAGCGAGGAACAATCTTGCTGCCCTTAGAAGAAGACGACCTGCCTTTCCTGCTGGGTCCCGCACCGCCTTTGGGACCATTTACCTTGAGATTTCCCTGTGTGTTTCCTGCTTCGCCAGCTATTTTGTATCGCTGCTCTTAAATTTTCCCAAAAGCACATACTGCCCTTGGCCATTTCATCTGGACCATGAGCCATCCACCAAAACTCTGGGAAAGGGATTACCAGCTCCATAGCGTTGGGAAAACATCTGAAGAAGGTGGTTGAGCTCCATCTGCAAAGCTAAAAATCAGGGACTGGGGGATGAGATCCTGCAGGTAATTGCAGGAGAACTTCCTATGTTTCATCTAGCTCTTGCGGAAGACTTGAGTGACGAGTCATAAATGAATATGGCAACCTGTGGGCACTAATTACCCCAGAAACCTCAGGTTTCTCCTGCTGCTTCCCAGTGGCAATGACCTCACGTGATGAAATGGCAGCTCCCTGCCCTATTACTGTCAATAGCTCATCGTGGAGCATGAATTAATGACCTGAATGAAGGTAAGCTTGTCTTTAAAAGGACATTATCAACACATTTTAGCCTTTTAGGCACCCCAAAAAGGCGTTGGGCATGGAGGAGCCTCCAGCCCAGCTGCTAAGCGGCAGCCCGGCAAGAGCTGCGCTGAAAACGAAGACGAAGAAATTGGAGGAGAAAGGATTCTTCTCGCTTTGCATCATTGCAGTCCAACCACATCTATTTTTGCTTCACGCGTGGCATCAGGCACCCGTCAGTGCTATTCCTACTCCATCCAGCACCTCCGCATGACCGGGGCAGAGTGGCAGCAGGATGGAGGGTGGCAGAAGGGAGTGTCACTTTTAATTGTCCTGCCACACAGCTTAAAATCTGGGGAATTCCATCACCGCCCTTCATTCTCTCCCGCCCAGAAAAGGACGACTGGCCCTCGGGCACAACGCTCTGCTCCAAGGACACTTGTCCCCTCCTGTCAGCCGGTATTACTGCTGCACCTTATTTTAGTCTCCGGTGATGGCCTGCACGAGCTTCCATAGAGCTTTGGCTTTGTATTCTCAAGAAGAGGGGGCGGGGGGAAAAAGTCATTTAACCTGCAGCGCCCAGCCCTCAGCGGACGAGGCAGGTGGTGATGCTAACTCTCGGTCACTCGAGGACATCCTTCGGCAGAGCCCCTGCATGCCGCGTGCCCCGAGAGCTCCGGCGGCCGCCTCCCGCCGGGCTGAGAACGCGCAAAACTTGGTGCCGGCATGGCAGAGCGCTGGCTCGCCATTTCTTGAGGCCTTTTGGACGACGGCAATAGCAAAATCGGACCTTGGTTGGGGTATTTTTCCAAAAAAGC
>NW_010536249.1:422-2082 GCF_000687285.1 Phaethon lepturus | reverse complement strand
CCGGCGGTAGAGCTTTCCTGCAGGTTTCCCTCCAGCCCGTCCCGTGGGATGCACAGGGGGAGCATCTGCAGCGTGTCACGCTGCTCGGGCTGGAACGCAGTTGAAATTGTTTTAAATGACTTTATCAAAAGCGTTTCAGATGGAGTGTGGCAGCTTTTGAGTTACCTTACGGGGTGACGTTGCCGCGGCCGAAAATGCGGTCACCCCCGACATCGGAGGAATTTCACTCTCCGGGTACCTGGCTTCACGGTTTCTTTTCAGCCCGTGACCTGGGGACCGTTCCCTACTGACCCCACGCCAGAGCAGAGCCGGGCAGCGCTTGTGTGTTCACTGGGGAGCCCTGGGAAGGGCGAGACCGATCGGCTGCAAGGGTCCCTTCTAGTCCCTTAAAACACACGGAGTTTATTAAGTGTGTTTCGACTTCAAACACACCGCTGGGATGGCAATGGTTTCTTTTTGTGAGCGCTCGAGTGCAGGTAATGAGATCAATGTTTAGCGCAGGCTGAACTGCAAATTTGTTTCAGCGGCATGCATGAAAAAGGTCCTGGCTTGAATTAGCAAAATGAAAGATCCACTGAAATGTATTAAAAATGCCTAAAAAGTATAGGTTTTAACATGGCTTCAAAGCTTACAAAAGCTGTGCTGTCTGCTCAAGGGGAGTAGAAATGTCCATGTTAGAGAAGAACACGGAGCATTCCCAGGGAAACAGGGCATTCCTAAAATCTCCCTGAATATAAATTGCTCCTTTTCCCCCTGCCCCCAGTGGGTTGCCTCGGATATCCATTCAAGGATCCCCAAATCCCAAGTCCTGGAGAGGCTTTGGGTGTGCTGATCACAGATCCCTCCAGGCTGCTCAAGCCACTGCCTTGTACAGTTAGCCCTGCCATATCCGTCTGTCCTGCTCATCCCCTGCCTGCTCTTCCCCCAGCCTGGCAGCAATGTCCCCGTGAAATGGCTGCCCCATATTTTGAACAGGCGAATCACGCCAACCCCATCCTCAGGAGCTGCCAAAAGGTTTTTGCGGCGCCGGAGCTCCAGAGGCAGAGCCGTGGTGCAGAGCCTGAGTGGCTGCAGCTTGCTGAGCTGCTGGGGAAGGGAAATGAGGGTCAGCTCTGGCTGGGCTGATATGAAAGACCAGGATAAAAATATACCTGACACTTTGCCATCCTCCACCATGAAGAGTCGTGGCAGCATTTGCTAATGTCCTTTGCCTGAACCCAAGGTTTTGCTGCCTCAGTGTGTTCCCCTGGCAATACAACCCAAAATCCCTTGGGCAACTGTGGATGCTTGGGGATGGAGGGGCCAAGAGTTCACCTGGTACCAGCACAGGACCTGGCAAGCTGCCTGCCCCCAACATGGCTGCCTGCACTGGTGAGGACCTAAATGCAGCCTGCCTTGTCCCCGTCCACATCCCCATCGTCACAGCACGGAGCAGACCCTGCCTTGATCTTGCCACCTTCACCACCTCGCTGGGGCTTCTGCTGTCTTCCCAAGGCCTTTTCGAGCGAGGGTTGAAGCCCAGTGGTGTCTGGGCATCAGGAGGGCTGTCTTGACCCCAGCCTCTGAGCAGCAGGGTCTTGACCTTGACCCCGAAGCAGCACCAGACTGGAGGGGAGAGACCATGCATGAGGCTCGGAGAACCATCACGGCTGCGAGAGCT
>NW_010536249.1:0-391 GCF_000687285.1 Phaethon lepturus | reverse complement strand
CCGGGGGCGGGGGGGAGCCTGTGCAGCCCTGCGAGCGGAAAGGGGGGAAGCCGGCGAGAGGTGGGGCTCAGCCTGGGGAAGGGGGGAGCAAGTTCCCAGGGACAAGCTCCAGCAGTGCCGGCAAAGGGGCCAGGTGCGATCGGGTGCCTTTACACGCCTAGCGAAGGCGTCGTGGCTGGGCCAGCGGAGGTGGGGGGACGCCGGGGCCTGCGCTCCACCGCGGACATTCCTCTCCCTTCCTTTGTGCGGCAGGAAATCTGCGCTTCCTCCCTCCCCAGCGCTGCTCCCCGCTCAATCGCTACCAGATGTGGGTCCCATGCGCTTCTCATTAGCCCGGCAGGCTCCAGGCGCTGCCTTCTGTGGGCTGGCGGGCTGGGCCCTGCGGAGGCCG
>NW_010536248.1:3315-10312 GCF_000687285.1 Phaethon lepturus | reverse complement strand
CTGGATGCCTGTCCCCACTGACTGCTAAGATGGACTGTTCCTTCCCTTTCCAAATGGCTGCAGCAAGTTTAATGTGGGGCTGGGAGCTTTGGAAAGGGTAAAGCCCCTGGCCTGTTTTTCCTTTCCCCTATGCACCTTTGCCTAAATCGGGGGCAGAAAAGTTGCTACAGATCCGGTGCTAGAAAAGGCAAATAAATAGCTCTGTTTCCAAAACCGTGCCTGTCTGGGTGTATCTGCACGCCTTGCGGACATGCTCCGCGTAAGGAGGGTTTCTCGGCCGCATTGTTAGCCCACTCGCTGCTGCTGGGGGGGGGGGGGGTGTGGACAGGAGAAAAGTTCTTTCAAGCCTCTGTATAAAATTTCCAGGAGAGACAATTGTTTCTAATAATAGCCCTGGCAGCGGTTTAGCAAAGCTACACACACAGATGAGGCAGTGAGCTAGCAAATCTCCTCTCCCAGGCAAGCCAGGTCACAGGGAAAGCTGAACTCCCAGCTTGTTGGCTTGGTTTGGGATTTTTAAAACATCGTCCTGAACAAAATCCCCGGCAGCGCTGGCCCCTTCGGCCAGGAAGGGGGTGTGGTGGCTGTGCCTTCGCGCCGCGCTTCATGGGCACGGCTGAGCTGGGCTTTCCCCATGCCTCGGGTATCGAGAGAGGCTGAACCCTGGCTCTGCCCAGTGCCAGCTGGATATCGGGGCATCTCGGACTCGGGTCCCTCTAGATTGGCCCCCGGGGTCTAACGTCCATGCATGGAGGGGGCTGTGACCGGTGTGGGTGTCTGTGCCATTTTCCCTGCCTAGAATTGCCTGCCAGGCACCAGAGAGAACACGACGGAGCCAAAACTATCAGATTGATCCCCTTGCTCCTGGCAATGATAGCGGGGGGCCCGGCAGGAGGGCTGCTGCCTGCATAGCTGCCTGCACGCTGCTCGGACCCACGATGCTAACCCTGGCCGGGCGATGGTGCATCAGCTCAGCTTGGTGGCTCAGAGCGGCTTGCTTTGACCTTCCCGTTACAAGTTACCGATAGCTTGTCCTCTTCCAAATATTAATATTTTTAAGGCTGTTTGAAGTACCGGTGTCAGTGAGGATGTGCCATGTGCTGCAGGAGGGAGGAGCTGCTCGTGGGGCTGTTTCTGCAGCCCTGTTGTACCTCTGAGCGACAGGGGCTGTGGCAGAAGCCGTGGGGAGCTAAGGATATATCTTGTCTTGTAATGAGAGGGGGTATTTTGAAGGGTCTTCAGCTCAGCACCTCCTCGCGCTGCTGCTAAGATCAGTTATGTCTCTCAGGACCAAACAGGCTGAAGCAGTTGGCCTTGGTCACCCTTCGTGCTGCAAGTGGCCACATCCCAATCAGTTCCCACAGTGTGGGTAAGTGCGCCAGCAGGGCATAGCATGTGCATTTATGCACACGTAAAATAAACATTTTGTTCTTAGGTGAGTTTCTGTTTTAAACACCCAGGCTAGAAATATGGGATCTCCACCATTATTTGCGCATAGATACACTACTGAGCCCTTTGGGGCAAGCTACCCATTTCTCCTGGTAGATGGTTTCTGGTAGTCCTGTTGCCACGCGTCTGAACTGGTTATTGCATTAAAAACGCAAGTCACTATTTGGTGGTGCCTGTGGCCACAGCACTGGGGCACTCAGGGCCATTGGCAAGACAGAGTCACTTGCCATGGAGAGCATCTTCCATAGAGATTGTGTCAAATTGTTTAGCCAAGTCACGAGCTTCGGTTAGTGTGTTGGGTATTGTTAGCAGGGACATAAGACTGGGCAAGACTTCTCAAGTCACGGAATTTAGTCCCATGTATCACAGGGAATTGCAGTCATACATAGCCCCTTTGTTGTCACTGTTCCTTGCTGTGTAACAGCAGAAGGTTTGAATGCAACTTAATAGACAGCAAAGGCAAAGTAAAACTGCGTTGTATGGATGAGGGAGAAAAAGCTGTATTAGGGAGACTTTGAAAGGGTCTAGGGAGTGACAGAAGTCTCGAGTCCCATTCTCATAGGACTGCGAAGGAGAAGGAAGGGTGATGCGCTGCCAGAGAGGAGAGACATACGGGGAAGGTATAAAAGGAGCGTGTTGACCCAACACCAACCAAATTTGGAGTCAGGGCTTAGTCCCTTGAAGATGCAGTAAGGCACGGTGTGACCTGCTTCTTGTGAGCTAAGCAGGAGTGCACTGGATTGCTGGGACAAGCAAAGGCTGCTGTCAGGCACGGGGCCACACTCATACTCAACTTTCAGGGACCTTGGGTGCCTTTCAAAACACTCTAGGTTTGAGGCAGTCAGTATTCCCATGCCTCTGAACTGCACCCAAAACCTCCTTCTAGCTGGGAGCCATCCCACAAATGCCCCATCTCTTGGGGAGCTGGGAGAGGCAGTGCTGCTAGGTGAGCTGTAAAAGCAGGTGACTGTTTCCCCGGGGTCCCCATGCTTCATCGCAGGATGGGGTGTGCTTGGGTGCACAGCTGGATCCCAAGGTCACTTGGCAATGTCAATCTCCAGCCATCCTTGCTGGCTTGCTCTTCCAGCGGCTGGAGGTGTGGATTGCCCTGCAGCCCCCGTGCAAGCAGAGCACGGCAGCCCAGCAGGCAGCAAGGTCTGACAAGGTTAAGCTGTGACTCAATTGCTTGCAAGCCTCCTCCAGCTCCAAATCCCAGTTTGTCCCAGCCTCTCCCAGGCCATAGAGTATCCTAAGCCAGCAGTGGATTGGCCAGCATGGCCTCGGGGACCACTGCAGCTGACAACACCCTTTGATGTTAAGGTCAGGTTGGACAGAGTTCTGAGCAACCTGATCTAATTGCTGGGGGGGGGTTGGACTAGATGACCTTAAAAGGTCCCTTCCAACCCAAGATTCTATGATTCTATGATATTTCTCCTTCTCCCAGACTTTTAACGACTTAATCCCCAGCCCTCCTGTAAATCTCAATATGTGCCATTTCCTAGAAAGCCAACAAAGGATTTTCTGAGGCTGCACAATGAGTTGAAGCCCCTGTCTTCTGCTCTGCAGATGAATCCCATCAAGGACCAAAAATGACTTTGACTGCTTTTCTCTCTGATCTGACACTGAGAAGATGCCCCGGCCAGATGTTTGACCAGCTCCGAGCTGCTGGGAGCACTTTCATGTTGATGAATTGCAAACATGTAGGGTTTGATCCTGCCTCCCTCTGCTCCAAGTCACCTTTGCACTCCACCTACTTGCAGGTCAATGGGAGCCTGAAGGTTTATTCCTTGTCTATGTCTGGCTCCACTAGGCTGCCTGTCAAAATAAGCTGAAGAAGAGCCTGGTGTACCTCCACCTCCCAGTGAGTCCCCACTGCGTGGTTGTGTTACACTTCTCTGTGGCCTCATGCATGGTGCCAGAGACCCTGGGTGCATTTCCATGGGGTGTGGTGGGATTTGCCCAGCCTTAAATCTCAAAGGAGACCAGAGGACCAGGGACCACCTGGTTTCCCATGCAGTTAATGACGTTCTTGCCTACAGCCCCTTCTGGCTCCTTTCCTCGCAGATGCACTGTCCTTCTGCTCTTATCCCGAGCTGCTGTGTGATGTTTTCATGTGGTGTTAAACAGTTGCTGTGTCTCACCCTCAAGAAAAGACCACTAATGTGTAGCAAAATGTCCTTTCACCTTCTGTCTGCACTGGTGGGATGTGGTGTGACCTAGTGAAGTAATCTTTGGAGAAAGTCCTTCAGGGCAGAAAAAAAGGAGGCAAGTTGACCCTTTTTTACTTAAATTCACTGTAAAAGGGCCCACTGAAAGTGTTGTAGTAAGCCACAAACCAAAAAGAGGTTGATATTCCCATTTTGGCTACAGAAATCCTTTGTGCGCGCACTTCCACGTGTGACATGTAACATTTTGACAATGGCCGCTGGGCTTGCCAACCCGCAAGGCTCAGGCTCTGTGTTTAGATTATTATTATTTTTTCTTCTTAGAAGTTCCCAGATTTCCCAACCAAAATAAATCCACCCTCGTTTGTGTTTCCTGACCACGTGGGATGGAACGTGGCTGCCGCCGTACCACACACGCTGCAAGCGCTGTTGGCATCCCGTCCATCCGAGCTGATATCTCACGCTGGGAAGTGCTTTGCAGACAGCGGAGCAGCCACGGCTGACCCTGCTGCTTTCCCACCAGGTTCATGCCGGACAAGCCAGGGTGGAAAGCTGCTGCATCAAGTGAGCAGCTTGGAAAGACAGCACAAAATCTGAAGCTGAAACGTGGCACCTGTCCTAGAGGGGGGAGGATGGATTGAGCTCTTTCCACCTTTACAAATCACACTTTTGTCCTTGCTCTGTGCAGATGATATCTCTCCTCACTATCCCTAGCCAGGGTTTTGTGAAGAAGCCCATTATCTCAACACGTGGCTGCCACATGTGTGCTGTGTACTGCCGGACACTCATTTCCCAGTGAAATGGGGCACTTGAGGGGACACGGATGATTTAGGGGACGTGTAATCAGATACAGTGCTTGCTTTGTGCACGCCCATACACCCCCAGCGTGGAAGCACGCTGGAAAATAAATTTGGAAGGTAATGTCCACTGCCTTCTGCAATTCTGAACCGGAAAGACCAAAAAACTGCAAAAAAAGCACTGTCTGAAGTGGTCCGGGCTCTCTGGGATGCTTTGCAGTGCCGTTTGGGGGTGGTGATACAGCCACCAAAGTTGTCACCTGGGCTTGTGCTGCAGGAGGTGGTGGGAGTAGGGGAGAAGGAGACTTGTGCCTCGCCAAAACCAGGGAGAGCTGGCAGGAAGCACTGAGCCTGTTTTGCCTTTGTGTTGCCCCACAGAAGATGCTTTCTGAAATGCTCTGGGAGTGCTGATGGCGATTCTGGGGGGAGTCTGCAAACGTAAAGGTGCTGGGCTGCGTCCTCGCTTTCTCAGCCCCTTCTCGCAGGCACAGCCTATTGCGTGCGCGGCAGAAGGTGGCTCCAAAATGGGTATCGAACCCTGGGAGCATAGGGCTCGGGGATATCGGATCCAGCCGCTGAGTTTGCAGACATTGCATCAGGCTGTTCCCTCTTCGCTTCCCATCCTTAGCTCTCCTGCATCGACCCTGCACGGTGTTAAAGAGCTGCTCTGTCTTCCAGAAGGAAACTTCTTTCCCCGGCTCTTAAAAGCGGCGTTTTGTAGACAGGCTCAAGCAGAGGCGCTTATTCCAGGTCCCTCCTGTGCAGAGGTTACAGGATGTCCATGTTTATTATGTTGTGAGGTGCCTTAATGCCGCGAGGACCCCGTCTTTCTGCACTAACAAGCAAAGCATTCCCAACAGAGGCGATGCAAAATCCTGGCAGTAGTCGGAAGATGCATGGGGGTATAAAAGCACAGGCGATGTGTCCTGGAGGCAGCTTTCCCGCTCGAGCCCAGAGCGGGGCTAGTCTTTGCTCTAGTCCTCACCAGAGATGCAGATGCTGAGCGTCATCAGGGGCTATCAGGACAAGGGAAGGCAGGTAGGAACCCCTCGTGCTCCTCACCCACCTGGGTGTGCAGGCAGAGCCCACGGGCGATGCCCCAGTCCTGCAGCCCAGGGCGTGCTCCCGAACAAAGCTGGAGCAGAAAGGGTTAAACCAGACTTTTACAGGGCCTGTGCCTAAAAGACACCTGCATCTCTGTGGATGAGTCAGCTGCTCGTCATTTGAACATACGCTGCATCTCACCCCGTCCTTCCTGCGAAACCCTCTTGGGGGATGCTGTCCACCCAAGCACCGAGCCCATCAGCTGCCGCAGCGCAGGCAGAACCACTGGCGGGCTGGCCCCCCAGAACCACTGGCGGCTGCCCAGCCTGGGCACCAGCCCCAGCCCTGGCTCTCGACATCAAACGTATGTCAAACTTGCTGATAGCAGTGGTTGGAAACAACCCGGTGACATATTTTTCCACTGGAAGCACATCAGTTCTTAGAGTGCTATTCAAAACAAGAAGAAAAAAACCAAAAACACTTCTGTGTACAGATTAACGTTTTACTTTTTTTTTTTCACATCTAGAATGACTTTTGCAAGTGTGTTTTCTATTACGTGTTATATATACTACTGCTCAGCGCTATCTATTGACCCGCTCTGTTACAGAATATCTGAGTGACACACTGCCCAGTGCCTTGGCTCCATTGATCAGGGCCATCACCGCTCACACGTGCGAATGCTTAGAGATACAGCAGGTACAAAACGCTCAACAAGCACTAAAAGGACACTTTGAGCCTTAGATCTTAATTTGTCCTTTAAAAACATTTCACACATACTTCCATACTTCCCACACAGGCTTTCACTGCCTTGGGTCACTTTGGTCATCTTCCTATGAACCTACATTGATTTTTAATTTTTTTTCTCCAGCAAATCACACTAGTTTCAGTAGCAAATGAATCCTCCTGTTCATCTCTATAACTAAACCAAACCTCCTGCAAATGTTTTCCCAGAAGAGTTGGATGCTCTCATGTAATTACCACCCTGTCTGCATGCACAAAGGAGTGGTATCTGGAAGAGTTTGCTGAAAATATGCCATGTTTGAAGTGTGACACCATACAAAAGACTTCATTTTTATGTGTGTTTACAAGGAATTAAAAGTCAAACGTAGGAGGGATTAACAGACATGCTAACGTCTTTGGGAAAAATAAGAATAATAATCTATTACTATGTACTTTAGTGCCACGTGGTCGTTATCACGATGACTTACGGTGCTTGTTGTAGTATGTAGTAAGGAATGAACCAGAAGGTGACCAGGAGTCCCCGCAGAGAGGTTGATGTGACTTATAAGAGGCTGTGGAGTTCATCATTGGTAAAGGGTTGCTCTGGCAGATTATATAGATCCTTTTCCCTTAGACCATGCTGTGTCCTTTGTGCACAGCAAACAGTGCATATGGAGCCCTTCCAGGGGAAAAAAGACCCTCCCAGGACATATCATGGTTTTCTTGAAGCATGACTATGCTCAAAAGCTGATGAGGCATCTGTCCCAGGACCACGCTGCTCGTCTTTGTGCAAAGATGCCAAAGATCCTTCATCCTCTTTCG
>NW_010536248.1:2005-3284 GCF_000687285.1 Phaethon lepturus | reverse complement strand
ATCATTCATCCTTTTTCCCTCTGAGCATCCCATTTTAGTTCTGCCATTGATATTTATTTCTTTGGGCTGCATCAGAGACTGGCAACCCAAATGATGGATCACAGCCCTTGTATATAATGTGCAAACATGGGATGAAACTACAGAACTTGCCTTAAAGTGATTATTATCTAGAAAACAAAACAAAACAAAACAAAACAAAACAAAATCTCAAAAATAAAGATGTTCTTCACACAGTTTGGCAGAGCTAAGTTAGCTCAAGAGAACAGGGCAAATTATCTTGGATTTTAACTGGGAAGCTGGCAGCAAGGAATACTGTCTACCTGTTGTCTTAACTAACATAGGTGTGAGGGGACTTATTATTTGTTATGGTTTTTGGTGACCTGGCACTTTTGCAACCTTTAGGCATTACTTTGGCATACGGGTGAATAGCACAGTAGGGACGAATAGCCCAAGGTCCATAAGGTGGGATGAGGCTGCAGGTTGCCCTAGCCCCACACTTTTCACATCCCACAGAATGTGACCGTCGGCTTGCAACGGTTTCACGTGGATCAAGCGGTTTCACCACACCTAAAGATGCTCCTTAATGCTCAGTGTGAATGGCTGGGCAGGACTGCGGTGCTCATCTCTCACCGGCGCTTGCCATCAGCTCCAGGCAGGAGCTGGTCTACCAGGTCTGCGAGGCTGTGCAGGAAAGGCCGGCAGGAGAGAATGGAAGCCCTATCCCCTGACTCAGTTAAAACTCACGGGCACAAAAGCACTCGCCGCAGGGAAGAGCCCCAAGCTGGTGGGAGGAGAAGCAGCTGGGCCACCTCGATTGCATGATTATTTTTCTATTATTTATTTTCCACACAGCCCTTACCCAACGCTGGGTGCAGCCAGCACGCTGCATGTGCAGAAAGGCTGCAGGAGAAACACAGGCTTCCCAGGTAAAAGTGGAGGAGATAGACAGCTACAGGATCCCAGTTTTACGCAAGATTTTAAGAACTCTGGCATGATCTTGACCTAAAAACATTGGCTGAAGCAGATGCCCATCTTGAACCACCCACACAACTGACCGACTGTGTCAAGTTTTATCAAGACACACTTTTCCTGAGGCATTGCAAATCTGTAAGATTTAAGACATCTATGGCCAGTGTGGCCAGGCACCCAGAGCTCAGCGGACACTCCCGCCAACCACCTCAAAGCTCCTAGAGCCTCCACCCTGCCTTGTAAAGAGTGGGGCTAATGCTTGTGAGCTGATACATCTTTAAGCTGGCAACTGGTTTATTTTCTGGCCAAG
>NW_010536248.1:0-1974 GCF_000687285.1 Phaethon lepturus | reverse complement strand
GAAAGAGTGATGAGGGTGAAAGAGTCAAACATGAAAAGTACACATTGGGAATGCCCTCTCCTCCTGCATCAACATCAGAAGGCAGGGAGGGCACGAGATGTTCTGCCTCCCTTTGTATTTGAAAAGATTTAGATCTGTATTATTTTTAAGAAAGAAAACAATACGTGACATAAACCAGCACAACCTCCATTCTCGTGAGGAAGCCAGCCTGTCCAGGAAAGGACTTTCTTATCTCAGGATGTAACTGAAATCAGGCCGCCGAGGCCAGCCGCTCTCAGAGCGGTGATTTAGGCAGCTGCCGGGTAATACCCTGCTTGGTTTAAAATACGGTGTCGGAATTAGATTTAATTCTAACTACGTGGCTCAAGACCCGAGTGTTTTGAGGTTAAGAAGCGGCATTCCCAGCTTTAAAGTTCGCTTGAGAGTTATTGCTTGACGTTGTAAATGGACTTAAGGACCGTAGGAGACGGTTTTTCATTTCAGCCCTGATACAGTAAGCCACTTAAACACTTGCTTATGTCAGGCTGAAATAAAAGGGATTTATAGACACAGCTACATGCTTTGCTGAATCAGAGCATTTTTGCTGAGTGCTGTTTAGAGGAAGCATGAGAAATAACCTGTGCAGATGTCCCCGGGTGACACGGGAGCCCGAGCAAGGCTGGAAAGCCCTGCGTGGAGGAAGCAGGGAGCCCCTAGGCAGGCCTGGAACTCTTTCGTCAGCTCGCAAGAGAAAACAGGGAAGTCGCCAGGTCACTCGGCCTTTAGCTCGCCTTAATTTTTCTCCCCTCGCTCCCTGTCGGCATCCACACAAGGGCTGAGGGTGGCACTTGTCACGGCATGCTTCGGCCGGGGTAGCACCGTGGCTGTCACCGTCCCACCCCCTTTCACAAGGACTCGTACTTTCTGGTTACTGAAGCTGTTTTTTCATCTCCTTCTGGCAAATGAGCGTTTGCAGAAATGATCGCAACACTTGGTGCAGCTCCTCCGAAGGCATCCCCTGTGCAGATCCCCGTTGAGTAACGTCAAGCTCCTCCAAGGGATGGCAGCACTCCCCTCCTGCAGGAGAGGGGAGGATTTTAAGAGCCGTATCTGTAACTATGGTTTCAGCAATTTCATCTCCATTCCCTGGTCCATGGGTAAGGACACTGATTTTTCAAGGGCTGGGATAAAGAGGTTCGCAGGGAAAGCCGAAGGCCTGGCACGTGATCCGTTCCTCTGGTCCTACCAAATCCGTGGGAGATGCTGCATCATTGTCAGCGTGTATTTTCTGGCCATTCAGTCCAGCTATGGACAGTGCATATATTCCACAGAGCCTCAGAGCACTTCCGTAGCAAGGAAGCTCACGCTGCATCAGAAGCTGGTGTCTGATTATGAATCAGCCATCGGCTGCTTCTCTTCACGTCGCCACTACCCACATCTCCAGGATCTTTCCTGGGCCCATGCTTTCGGCTCCAAACCTCCATTTGCCACCAAGTTCCCTTCCTAAAAAGGATGCTCCTGTTTCTTTGAATATACGACAACTTATTTTTCCTACAGAATTACTGCTAGAAGATGGCAGATGCCTGAGGATACGCCTGGGGTACTCTTCCTAGGGAAAAAACAACTGGCTTACAACTCACCTCTCCGGCTCCAGAGCACCAGAGAGCCTTTTCAATTAAAAAAATAATCACATGAACAAATTGGAATGGCAGAAGTGTTGTCTAACGGGTTCCTACACATTGCAGTGAGAAACATTTGTACTTCTGTATTGGATTATTTCAGAACGCTCAGCCCATGTCACATACTGTGTCGCTGACCGTCGCAGGCAGCGCAGGCTATACGGACCGATGCTTCCTACGCCAGGAGCCGTGTGCCAAATTAAAATCATTTTTCTCCCTCTTGGAAAAAATAATTACAAACCAGACTTTCCACTGTTGGTTTAGGAAAGACTCATGGAAATAAACGGCAGAAATGAGTCCCATCTTCAGAAACAAC
>NW_010536247.1:0-9488 GCF_000687285.1 Phaethon lepturus | reverse complement strand
AGAGGGCTGAGGGCGGCATCCTGTTCCCGCCAGCCCTGCCTCAGCTCTCCCCGGCTCTCTGGCGGCCAGGGCTTCTTTATCCCTGGCCAAACGCTTGTGCCAGTGGAGCCCTATTAATTTCTGGCGTGGGGTTGTAGTTGTCGGTTGATTGCTAATACGGATCCTGACTCTGCACTGCGAGCGTCCTTTCATCCACTGAGCTTGCTACCATAAATATGTTTGTGGAGAAAGGTTTCCTTTTCTCAATTTTAAGTGTCATTTATCTTGGAGCAGCAGTAGAAAGAAGGACAATGGCTCTCTTCTTATTCAGACTGAGAGGAGAAGTTAGGGACTTTGGCGGCACCATATTAATTGCTGAATATCCTCAGTGTCACACAAGCTGGTCCATAATTTTCACAGGCCATTTTTTTCCTTGGCTCTTTTAAGGCCTTGCTTCCCTTGCCAGGGGTTTGGGCCTCCTAGTTAGCTAAGGATATGAAACGTTTACCGTCTGAAACTGGAAATAATAAGCGAGGCACTTTCCTGGGCTGGGATACTGGAGGCATTTTCAGGGTCTTTTAGAGGAAATACCATGAATGAAAAAAATCTCAGGTATGCCTTCAGCTCCTAGATGCTCTGGAAAAGCCACTTTCTGTTTCAACTGATAAGGGGCCCAATAAAAAGAAAGTTGGATCCTACCAGCCTTCCTGTTCCTAATTTTCCTTTCCTAATTTTACACATTGTTTGCTGTAAGGTGCCAGGATTGCATCTGATGGGACAGCCAAGACTTGAACAAGGTTTAGAAGGGTTTCTGGATCTCAGGTGCAAAATGTATCCTGAAACCCAACCGAAAAGCTCTTTTTTCTGCTCCAGCACCAAGAGGTAAAAGGTGCTCCTCTCCCGCTCAGCTTCACTGCTACATGGCATCGCTGCAGCACGGTGCAGAAGGCATGGAAATGAGAACATCGGAACAAATGTTGGAACACTGAAACCACTGATAACCCACCGAGATGTATTGTTCCCTCCACTGAAGCCCATCTCTGTTCTGTCATACGTATTGATTCCCGTGACAAATGTTGAGCTAATGGCTGACTTGGAAGTCACTGGCTCTGTGGGTTTCCAGTTCACTGGGCTGTGAAACATGGAATGACATTTTTGGTGATCTGTCCTAGCCCCTGTAGGCTTCCCCATCTATTGGAAAAGCTTCTGTATTGCATATGTTCAGATTAAAACTGAAAACCCGATGGTCTACGTAACGTAGCATTAAATCTTTATGCAGTAAATGAATGTACTTCAGTTCTTTATTCAGAGAGATTCAGTGTGAATTTGCTGGACAGTATGAGAGAGTGGATTAACAGGTGGCCGAACAGTTTTGCCCTGGCTGGGAAGTTCTCTGCATAGACCACTACCAGCAAGCTAAAAAGGAACTGGCCCACATTCCTTCTTGCCTGTCTAGTCCCATCTCGGTCCCCCTTGCAGAAGGCAACCCTCACGTCTGCAACAGATTCTGTACCTATATCACAATCATATTGGAAATAAGTCCTTTGCCTCAGCAATCACAGTATTTGTTTTATGTACAGAGGAACATCGCATAATTCTCCATCTCACTGTTCAGAAAGGGTAAGAAAGCCTGTCAGTGAACGGCTACTCAGGGGCACAAGTACTGATTTCATCCCAGCTGGAAAGATGAGTTAAGAGCGGAGTCTCAGTAAGCTTTCCCTCCTCTCAGGGGAGAGAAACAGGAATTTCCCAACGTGAGTCACAGCGTGTACATGCCCAAGTCACCACCCAGACGTGCCCATCTCTGCACGGACTATAGAGACCACCTCTGGTGAGCCAGCTCCAAATAGGTGCCTGGGCTGGCTGTGTAAAGCCAGGAGGGACGACGCGGGACAGCCCTAGGATTGGCAGGGATCACCTGCGTAGGACGTAGGCGTAGGACTGATGTAGGGCTCCTCACCTACCGATCGCCTTTCACGCAGAAAAGTCATTGCAGGTTTTAAGGGTCCTTAAACCACCCCTTGTACACAGAGAAGTGACAAACACTTCCCAAGTGCTGGAGAAATGGGAGGCTTTTACTGGAAAAGAAAAAAAAAGATGCCTCTCTGCCTAAGAGTTTTGCAGGCAGGGCTGTTTACAGTAACTGATAGATTTTTCATCTGGCCAGCATGACTAACTAACCATGATCTGAAAAGTGCCCAGAAGAGCAGTAAGAAAAGCACACATTTTGCAGCTGAACTTCCTCTTCTTCCCAGACTCAGCGGTTAGGCATTCTGTACAGAAATAACTTTGACAGCAGTTTAAAAAAAATACCTAGACACAGTTTCTTCTGGAGAACTGGCTTCCAGATGACACCCCAGGATTGTCATAGATTTCCATGGGATTTATTTTGTATTTGTAGTGGCCTTTCAGCTGCTCAGACAGCATCAACTGCAAGTTGAAATCTAATCTGTGTACTAATTACTGACACAGACACACCTCCTGCCTTGTGAGCTCCTTTGGTATTAAAGCATCTACTTTGACTTCAAGGGGTGGGAACTTTCCTGTCATTGGAAATTAATAGTAAAGCACCAATGAAGAAAGGAATCAGATTTTCACCGGGACAAGCTCCTTATAAAAAAACCCTGTTTGCTGCTCCCTCACAGGCTGCAGGCCAGCTGGGAACTATCTGGCAGATTCTCCAGGTTGTCCACCATAGTGATGATGGTTTCTATTTTTTCTTCTGGAAGCACATGAGAGGCATTGGATCGAAACTTCTTCAGGAGAGATTCCTTGCTCAGAGGCTTCCTCCAGTGCCCATAGAAAGTGTCACATTTGCCCGTCAGGACATCCCCGCTGTGCAGGATCAGTGCCACCTCTCCGTACATCTTGTCAAAGTTGGCCACATTATCTTCAGGGTGCTCCACCACCACTTTGTCCAGCAGCTCCCTCAGCTCCTGCCGGTGGATGCTGCTCTCTGTGAAGGAGCTGAGGCCAACTTCACCATCCAACAGGGCAGTACAGGCATTGAACTGGAAGGAGTGTCTAGCCTGGTGTTCAGAGCTGGGGAAAGGCCGATTGATGTACTTTGACACTGGGATCTTCAGCACAATGGTGCGGATCAAAGAGGGAGAGAAAGACCCTGCGTAGTTGATGAAGAGGTTCCGGACAGACAAGGCAGCATCCACCACCCAGTGCATCCCCAGGTGAGCTGGGAATCGCTTGAAAGCAATATCCTGCTTTTCCAAGAGGAACTCATGATGGTCACTTGGTGTGGACAGTGGTTTGGGTTGATAGACACTGTAGAAAGCACTGAATCCCGAGCAACCGGGGATATCATCCAGAATTAAGGGATTAGCCTCCATCCCTCGGGCAGCCAGCAGCGCTGCTTCGAAGCCCAGGCGGGTGGCATTTCCGATATGCAATGGCTTGGCTTGGGTGGCGGCGTTTGCCATGGGTGCTCCTGCAAGCGATGCTGCGATGCCCAAAGCGTGTGCGCACTGGGTCGTGCTGAGAGAGAGCAGTTTTGCAGTGGCTGCAGCACTGCCCATGGTACCGACCACCGAGGGAGGGTGGAACCTAAAGGGGAAATTGCAAATATGAGCATCCCTGCCTGCTTGGCATGGGGAGCACCCAAGCACCTCACCTACCAGACCTGCCTATGGGACTGGAAATGAGCTGCCAAGTCAGCTGGTGGAAATCCCTCATGGTGCTGGTGCAGGTGGGGTTCACCTAACTCAAAATTCAGCCATCTAAAAACTAAGCGTCTACTTGAAATGTCTTTGGAGACAACACAGTGAGCTCAGCATCTCCAGAAAGCAATTTTTTAAATTTTCCCTAAGAGTACGTGGCACGGATTGTGTTCATACAGGCAAACTTTCTCCCCCCCCCCAGACAAATAAGGTGGCCTCATCCAAAATGCCCAAGGGTAATGGCTCCTGGTCGATGCTATCCCTTGGACCACACCAGGGCGCTGCCTGGTGAATGGCAGCTGGCACAGGCAGAATTTGTGCCAAGGGCTGTGCCCACAATTAAGCTGTCTGCATGGCTGTGCGCCACCGCCTGTCCTGTGCAGTTGCCTTGGTTACTTTAGACGATGACACTGCAGACTCAGCGGCAGTCCTTTTGATGGCTATTTTTAGGGCAAGATCACTGGAGGTCACCAAATGAATAAGGAATAAGTGGTGCCTCATCCAGCTCTGGCAGAACTGGCATTTGGCTCTCAGTAGGGCTTTATACTGATCCTGAGTTCAGCTGGGCTTAAACTAACATTTTGAACCCCTGAGCAGGCCTGCTAACAGATTCATGAACATTCTTCCTACTTGGTGAAAAAAAGGAGGTTTACCTTTTGGGAATGTTGTGAGCCTCAGTGGAGAAATGCATGAGCCTTCCTTGCACTTCCAGGCCCACATTAAATGCCAGCAGGAAATCCATGCCATTGGGTTTGGTGCTTGGAGGTAGCATCTGGGAAGCTGCCAGAAGAGCTGGCAGAACAGCTCCTGACGGGTGGGTAGCAGGATGCCAGGTGTCATCAAAGTCCATGGAGTGAGTCTGCCAGAGAAATGGAGGTAAGGACATGCCAGCGTGGGGGGCTGGGAGCTGAGCGAGCTAGGGGTCCTTGCCGGTATTGTTGAGGCTACGTCTGTAACAACATCCACCCCGTCACCTAGTGGTCCCCGTGGTGGCTCTTTGGTCCCTCTAAAAGCAGTGTGCAAGACTGCAGAGGAGCCCATGACTTCTTGTCCCCCGTTACTCCTCCCAGTCACTAAGCTGCTTCCTGTAACACTAACTCGTGTCTCTGAAGGCACCACAAAGCAGAGCTTCTCCTGGAAGAACCTGCCTTACCGCAACTCCGTTGGTGAACGCAGCCAGCGTCGGGGAGAGCTTTATGCCCGGCTTGCCATAGACTGAGCTCACGGCAACCGAAGAGTACAGCTCCTACGAAAGGGAGAGAAACTCAGGTGAGGACCCTGACTGTGCGATGCCGGAACACCGCTCCGCTGCAAGGCAAAAGTCCTACATCAGCCGTGAAATAAGGCCTTGGTTGTGGTGGTGATGGCAGGGTGGGGATCATGTAAGTACACGGTATTATGGGGCTGTTCCTACCCGGCAGTACTGCAAAGCGATGTCAAACACATGCGTCGTGCTGCCCACGAGGCCAACCCCGATGCTGTCAAGGATCATCCTCTTGCTTCTGTGACGGACCGTCTTGGACAAATGCTCGGGTTGAGCTGCATGGATGAAGGAGGCAAAGCTGCTGGTCACGGTCTCCTCGGGAGCGCTCCTGGCCACCACTGCAGCACCAAGAGAGAGGGTGGGGGGTAAAGACACACGTGGGCCATGTGCTGACAGTTCACAAGTCTTCACCCTCTGGCCTCACTGAATTTGTGCCTTGATTCAGTCAGCAAAGCTCTTAAGCACTATGTACTCCAAAGGATGTTAGTGCTTAAAAAAAAAAAAGGCCTTTGTGTGTTCTTTCATAGTTGAGCTCAGCATGCCGGAGAATTCAGCCGATGCTTCAGAAGGTGATTAAACCAGAAGATCTCCCGAGCTTGGCGTTTGAAGGAAAGTTTTTCCTGTATCTGAAAACACCTTTGCTGGTAGACAATGTATTTAAGACACGTAAGGTAGAGCTGGGCAGACAGCACAAGCAGATGGCACTTTTGGATTTGGAAATCACTGTTTCCAAATCTTTGGAGGTGTTAAAATTCTGTGGAAAACATCCAATTTAGCACTGTTGTACTTTTACATTTCAGTGACAAATTGCTTTGTTTTGATGAATTTATAATTTATAGAATCATAATTATTATAACCCATTAGAATTTATAATATCATTTTGAGAATGCACATGAGAGTAGGAAAACTACAAATTTCAATATAGCTAACATGGGCATGGGTGCAAATCCATATACGTATATACGCACATACGTATGTATGCGGGGGGTACACGCATACATGCACACAGGCAAAAGATGGCATTAATGTCCAAATGAAACCGATCACATGAAGAAGTCAAGATGAGTGAAGCAAGAAACTAAAAATACTTTGCTTCAACATCTTACAGGAAACCTCATCAAAATCAGCAGGTACATATGACACTTCATTTATTTAAACAGAAAATATCCCAATTAAAAAAAAAAAAGAGACCATTCCCTAATTTCACTAGCGTTTATTCATTTTTAAATGTCATGCCTACTGACTCACAGTTTGCTCGCAAATGGATTTGGACTCACCTAGAGCCTAGGAGTCTAAAAAGTACTTGTAAACACAGCTGAGAATGTCATCACTGCCGTGACTCACCGAAATAAAATTCACCCCTCGCAGCGGCTCTATGAAATATATTGCTATAGGAATCCGTAACACTCAGCAGTTTGGAAACCTTTTGCTGACAAAAATCTGTGTCCTCTCCGTGTGCTCTGAAAGCATCTTCACTGCACCACAAACGAATGCACCAACGCCCTCAAGGAGAAGGAAACAGTGAAGTCAAACTAGATTGGAGAGGCTGGAGGAAAACCTGCTCGAATCACACTGCACCCATCAGATTTTGATTGATTCCTTCCCATCATCAAGTGCTCTTTGTCACTTCAAGAGGCAGAGAGATTTTTTAACCCTTCAGTTAAAAGCATTTCATGACTCCGGTGTTTTTGTCCTGGTATGGCAGCTGTGCTGCAGAACTTAAAAAAAAAAAAAAAAAGACTTTGGCCAAGAGCAGAGATCTGCGGGGATTGTTATTATTTCTCTTGTTCTGAAGGTTCATTAAGCGACGTGCATTGCGTTGCTTGTATTAATAACATTTTAAAATAAGTCAATAGGCAAACTTACAATAGACCAAGTGGCTACACCGCAAAGTTGTGCTTAATTTGTCCGAAGCAGAGGAGCCGTAGGCAAGCAGCGCTGGGGAAGGGAGCATGCTGCCTGGGAGACGCGGAGAGCGATCCATGAATCGCTTCGAGCAACGCTAACAGCGAGATCAGATGTAATAAAGAAGTAATGACAAACGGAGGAGTTCCGGATCTGAGCGATCCGATGACAGCTACAAGTTAAGTATCTTACATTTATCATCAAAGAGTAAGAATTTGGAGACTCTCGTTCTAAATCAGTTGAAGTTTCTGTTTTAGCGCAGGACTAGCAATCAAGTTTTTTAACACTTGTTACTTTTCTCCATGTTCTTTAGCAACCGAGGGCAAGACCCCCCCAAGCGCACTTTGTCTTCCAAGAGTTTGAGTGGTTTATGTCAGCGTGCTTAGCCCAGCACTTTAAAAAAAAAACAAAAAACCAACCCCCTTTTTTTTTTTTTTTTTAAAAAAAGTACTGACATGATTATTTTGGGTCGCTCTTTAGAAAAGTATAGGGAATGCTGTTCTGCAGAGATACAAACCGTGAGCAGCAGTTTTGTGAACTTGCCGGGAGCTTGCCAAGAACTTCTGGGATTTCTACAGTGAAGACAGAGAAAGAGCATTTGTCACCTAAGCTGCTTGAACTTTTTCAGAGCCGTTTGACTGGTTGTGCCTCTAACGTGGCGTTGTAAGACACGCACAGATCAAACGAGCGGATAAAACTAACTACATATTTAAAGGAGAAAAAAAACATATTTTCCGAAGCTCAGTCCAACAGGGGTGCCAAGAACAGCCAGGGAAATACAGCGGTGGAGTAGAAGGGGCAGCGCAGCCTTTTCAGACCTACCACGAAATCCTCTTACAGCTGCAAGCAGGACCAGCTCAGAGCGGACACGAGGAGAAAAAAAACAAACCACGCAACGCGTCCCAACAGCAACAACCCCCCCCGCCATGGCAATGTACAAAACACGTTTGGGACACATAAAAGGAACAGGCATGGAAGGAACAGGTTAGTAACTACGAATACAGTGTCTGTGAAAACCATCTGATTTTGTTAGTATTGGGGCAGGTTCCCATTTAATGTCACGACGATTTTGACCGGTTGAGGAACCGCCCGGAAAACGACATTACCTCCTTAAAGCGAAAAAGGAAAGATTTAGAGATGAATAGGTTTGGTACATGAAATAGCCGTTACCTGTAAGGTTAAGTAGACCATGCTGGTGGCTGCTACCACTGCTTAATCCCCAGCTCTGCACTGCTCTACTCAAGGGATGGGAGAGGTGTCTGTCTGCAAGGTGCTTTGCTGTCGGGGTTTATATATGCTTCGGAAAGGCAATTTGCTTTTTGTTTTTTTTGCAACTGAATTTCAAACGTGATGACATCAGCCTCTGGGGACTGAGAGGGTGGGGGGAATAGATGAGGAGGGGTGGTTTTGCTCTGCCGAACAGAAGGGAACCCCCCTGGTTTCAGGAAATAAAAAAAAAAAAAAAGATTTAGGACAGTAACTGACAAGGTTCAAGGAAATTCCTGTCTCCAAAACGCCACAGGTGCCAATGTGTGAAGCAACTGGCCCCAGGCTCCTCCTACAGAGGAGGACTATAAAACCGGTACTTACCAGGAAATGAGAGGGACAAGAGCATCCTCCCACTGAGCTGAAGTGTCACCAAACCAGGTAATCCAAGCTGCAGAGGGAGAAGCGTGGCATTGGTGTTTTTCTTTGATGCTTTTCTTGAATACATTCAGTGGTTTGTCATTTGGCTGAATCTTTGCGTAGCTCTCCTTCTTCTAAAAACTCAGCTCTGCGATGTTGCCTGCCATGTGCTGCCGGTTCATTGAAATGTTAGCGCAGACGGGAACTCTGTAGCTTCCCGAAGACATCGGGACCCTTCGTTCCCAACTGAGCGTTGGGACTTTGGGGGAACGCCATGGCTCTTTGCTTTGTCCGGTAGCGAAACCTGGGGACATTTAACATGCTGCATGTTATTTTCTCCAGAATAACAGCCTGGTGTGATACACCTTGCATTTAAGACCAGCCTGAATTTTCTAGTCAGTCCTAGGCAGACCCTTGATCACCGTGAGCATAGCAATGCATCTCAGGAAACTTCGTGCTGTTTTGCACCAGAGGAGAGTCAGGGTTGTGATATTTATTCCAGCTGCGTAGCATCGTCGTGCACTGTTAATCTTGCTGTGTGCTTATCCAAAAGGAATTGCATTTCATTCTCTTAACGTGTTTATCTTGAGAGACACAGTATTTTCTCAGAGCTACATAAACATTTGTTATCATTAATAAGGTGGGATGGAAAACTAATCGCAAAATGCCACCGGGGAATAAGTGTCTGAGAATTTAACATTTTGGTATTTATATACGTGTCCCATGGCACGCTAAGCCTTGCTCCATCCCCCCGTGGAGACAACCTCTATACACCAGCATATTCCCGTTAATATTAGCCAAGGTAAAGAAGCACAGGCCGCTGACGTCAGCACGACGCAGATGCGCGCAGTGACGTCTACAAAGCCCGGGTGTAACAGCCAGATGGGAAGGGGGTGCAGAGGGGAATGACCTTTTCCGGGGGGGGTGAAGGGCGGTCATTGCCAGCAAAGGTGGCAAGTAAAGGAAAAAGCGTTCAGAGGCTGCAGCCCAGCTGCCACGCTGGCCACGTGGCCACGGCTCAAAGCCACGCTGAGGGGCGCGGA